>NW_006768774.1:1069818-1266713 GCF_000204055.1 Melampsora larici-populina 98AG31
GGCTCGATATCGATCCGATATACAAATTTTTGATATCGGATCGATATCGAGTTGAGATCACTTCGATATCGGAGACCAGATGATTAGCCTCCGCTGACAGCCAGCCAACAGAGCTCTGGCGGCTGTGTGATCCTTCCTCACAACTGCCGGAGCTGGTCATCAAAGCCCCGCCACGACCGGGGCCAATAGCGAACCTTGGCAAGACAACTTGAACAAAACGGTGCCACCAAACATTTCTCATCAAGGTAGAGAGATATAGAAGAAAAATATGGGAAGCGGAATTTTAAGGATCAACATAGTAAACAATCCTTTTCTTGTCTCTCTTTCGTTATCTTTGTCTTCTTTATCTTATCACCAAAAGCAAGTTCTAGAAACGGCGAAGCAAATGAATTTCAAACACCTCTTCTTAGCCAGAAGTACAGAAGACCAGTATCTATACATCCAAGGTGTCTAAGCAATCACTTGATCAATTGGTGTAGCGGGTAGACTCACGGCAAGTACGTGTCACGGCCATTGTTCGCATGGTGTGTTCAAATCCTCGACGTTTAACTCTTTTGTCAGTCTTGGTGTGGAGTCCTTCTTTTGAAGGGCCCTAATCCTCAACTCAAATCAATTGACTTGTTTGAATCAGTCAAGGTCTCAAGGCCTGTCAGTATGCCACGGAACCAAATGGTTCTGATATCATTACAATATTGGACCGAGAACAAATCGATATCAAAAATTTGTATATCGATTCGAGATCAAATCGATATCAAATTGACATTGGGTCAGATGACATCGAATTGATATCAGCGCTGACCCGTGGTGTACTTACATAGAATTCCGAAAATTGTGATTTGTGATGACGATAAGATGTCAAAGATTCTGTGTCTTCCAATGTCACAGAATCCAGATCATTTTAATTTTGAAGTTGAGTCCTTGGATTTCTTGAAACTTTGAAATTCAAAGTTCAAAGCTTATTTTGTTTTGAATTCCTTTACATAGTACGGAATCTTGAAGAACTTTAAGGAACGTTACAATTTGGCTCGATTTGGATTGAAGTTTTAGGATGATACTAAATCCAGCCCGGTGTTTGCAACTCTGACCGCCCGGATTTCATCTGTATTCATTCTTGATTCTACGCTATCAGACGCTATCCTGTGTGGCTTGACATTCCGGGCGGTCACTTACAAATTTGTTGATTTGGTGTTGTGACCGCCCGCTTTATTCTTGTCGATTTGATACGATCAACTTTGATATGCTCAAAGAAATGATTCATCATCTGTCCATGGCCTTGCTACCATATCTTTGTGAAATCAACATATGCTAACGCTTTGTTGCCTTCAGCAGACATCTGACATTTGTCGTCCTCAGGTAACGGTTGAGCTCAATCAAGATATTGGTTCATTGTATGTTTTCGTGCGTCCGCCGCGTGTGTGTGTTTGCATCGCGCGTCCATAAGCTATGTACTACATGATAGACACCACACATCCATTGCTGAGGCTTGGTGGGTGCATCTCTGCCATCTCTTGTTGTCAAAGTTTGAGCACTTTGTCTCTTGCTCTCTCAAAGCTGCTTGTTTTCCTGGGTCTTGTTTTTTGATTTTGCTCATGACTTGCAATGGTATGTAGTTGGTGGTGTCTATTGTTGGATCATGATTGACACGCGTAGGTGACTTGCACAATCTTCTGTACTTACGACTTGCCCCAACAACGCACTCCCTCCCTGGAGGGAAGTACAAAAGATTAAGGCCTCTCATGGACACAACAATCTCATGAATCGACAAAAAAGACGAGCGGGCGGACACAACATGAAATTGACAAAATTTCAACAGACCGCCCAGAATGTCAAGCCACATGGCATAGCAGGAGATCAAGATTAGATACAGATGGAATCCGGGCGGTCAGAGATACTAACACCGGGCTGGATTTAGTATCATCCAAGTTTTATACGGGATGTGGAGTCTGGACAGTGGCACTCTTCTCATGACAGGCGACCCTGTTCCATGCCGGGCAGGGACCATTATAATGGACAGACTCGCTGGATTAGCACCGGCTCAGCATCCACAAGGAGGAGGATTCTGTCTTGAACCAAATTTTAGTAATTGGTCACGTGACCCCCTCCGTGACTGCGCAAGTAGTCATCCGCTCCATTCTCCTACCAACTTTCCCCCCCGTTGCGCTCTCCGATGGACGAAGGACCCCCGGACCTTGATATTCAGGACGGTTCGGCTGTTCAGGATGACGCGTCGATGTATGATCATGACGCGATGGACGCAGTGATCGCGACTGACCTGAAGGGTCAAACGCCGATGACCACGCCTCAAACGTGTCCACCCACCTCAAAGACCATTGATAAGGTCACCCTTCCCTCACAAGCTCTCACTGGCTTGGTATTGAACCCTCACCGCCAAGAAATTCACGTCGGAAAGCCCTTCCTGTTGTCATTTCGGGAAGGGCGCCCCAATGCAGAATCGCGCCCAAGTCATGCGATTAGACAGACTTCCGATCCGCAATCGAGCACGCACCACGCGACTGATTGTTCAGTCCGTTTCAAAAACGCGCGGGCCCATCCGATTGAACACAGCTCCGATTTCAAACCGCGTGGGTGGCATCCAACTGAGCCTCAGCCCGATGCAAACACGCAAAATACGTGTCCGACTCAAACCCGAATGCGATAGAATCATCCGATCGCGTAGCCCTCAACCGAGGCCGCCTCTACCCCGCATCCCCGATGCAATCTCGCGCCCGATACAAAATCGGTGATCATCTTGCGACCCAATCATATCCGATGCAATCGAATTTGCGAATGAATTTTGCATTTTGGCTTGTGATCCAATCCCTGATCCAAAATGACAAACATTTTATTTGAAAAAAGTGTATGTAAGTGAAGGAAAAAGAACAACAACTATATATACGAAAAAAAGTTTCCATAACTGATACTACTATCTATGTTCCTTGTTCCTAATCCTTCTGTTCTCTACAAATTACCTCTCAGCGCCAAATAGCTATTATGTAATCCTTTTAGCCTTATTATGAAAACAGCCGTTTACGACTGAGAACTTGCATGGCTCATGAAGTTCGACTTCGAACTTCGAACTTCGAGCTTTGAACTTCGAACTTTGAAGTTCGACTTCGAACTTTGAAGTTCAAAGCTCGAACGTCAACTTGGAAAGCACAGCACTTTCAGCTTGAATCTTTTCAAAATTCGACAAGATAAAAAAAACACAAATACGACATCAATAGACGAACCGCCAACATTTTTTCAAAAACAAGTAATCAGACTTTTTTTGCAAACAAGTAGAATTTCTTTCTTGAAAATAAGTAGATTTACTCATTGAAAAAGTGAGACAAAACAATATTTAAAAAACAGGGTTTTTTGTAAACAAGTAGATTTTCTTTTTTTGAAAGCAAGTAGATTTTCTTTTTTTGAAAATAAGTAGATTTTCTTTTTGGAAACAAGTAAATTGGAAAATATATCTTTTTTCTTGACATCAAGTTAGTAGAATTTTTGAAGCCAAGTAAATACTTTTTTTTGGAAAACAAATCTTTTTTGAAATCAAGTTAGTAGATAATTCGAAAAAAGTTAAGGCGGATTTTTTCTGGAAACAAGAAGTAAAATGAAAATCCAATCTATAGTTTTTGTAAAGGCTTGAGGGCGTCATTCACTTCCTCCTTATATTCCTTCCACTTATCTTGAATCTCCCTACGTATAGCCATGAAAGTATTGAAATTATTACCAGCTGGGATAAAAGCAGCAATATCCACCATTTTACCTGCCATGAACCTCATCATATCTTTTACATTCTTCTTCATCTGCTCCGCCACCAGCTGACCATCAAACGTGTTGGGCTTGGCTTCACCCCAGTCTATAGAGCTATCATCTGAGTCTTGATCATCACCCTGGTCGCTCCTGGCCTTTTCGTTTTTTAAACCCTGTAGAAATTCAGGTTCGAGAGAGAGCTGATGCTCTGGCTTGTTTAGTCTTGTATCATCCTTTCCGGGTTGTCCATGTTCTTCGGCGTGTCTCTCGTCTTGATCTGTAGATTGGACTCGTTGGTCGCTGTGTCTCGGGTTGTCATGTGGAAGTTGGACTTGTTCATTGCTTTGTCTCACCTCTTCCATGGGCGAAGATCTAAATAATGGGATTTGTGAGGTTTGAGGCAAAACAGAGGTCGAAGGAGCCGGGGGAGCGCGTCGAGCAGTCTCTGAGTTCGAAATGGAGGGTGCAGGAGCAGCGGACTTGCGTCGAGCCATTTCGAGGTTCGAAAGAGAGGGTACCGGCGCAGCGGACTTGCGTCGAGCCATTTCAAGGTTTGAAAGAGAGGGTGCCGGCGCAGCGGACTTGCGTCGAGCCATTTCGAGGTTCGAAAGAGAGGGTGCCGGCGCAGCAGACTTGCGTCGAGCCGTTTCGAGGTGCGAAAGAGAGGGGGCCGGAGCAGCGTGAGCGCGTCGAGCCGTTTCGAGGTTCGAAAGAGAGGGTGCCGGAGCAGCGTGAGCGCGTCGAGCCGTTTCGAGGTTCGAAAGAGATGGTGCCGGAGCAGCGTGAGTGCGTCGAGCCGTTTCAAGGTTCGAAAGAGAGGGTGCCGGAGCAGCGTGAGTGCGTCGAGCCATTTCAAGGTTCGAAAGTGCCGGAGCAGCGTGAGCGCGTCGAGCCGTTTCGAGGTTCGAAAGAGATGGTGCCGGAGCAGCGTGAGTGCGTCGAGCCGTTTCAAGGTTCGAAAGAGAGGGTGCCGGAGCAGCGTGAGTGCGTCGAGCCGTTTCAAGGTTCAAAAGAGAGGGTGCCGGAGAAGCGTGAGCGCGTCGAATCGAAGGCGGGGGCAGGGATTGAGGAGGATCCGAGGAGGTGTGTGGAGAGGATTGGAGATGCGAAGTACCAGCCGTCCGAGGAGGTGCAGAGGGTGAGGGTTGGTCGTCCTCCACTCTTATGGGTCTACGAAGAGTGACTCTGATCTTTCGTTTTGGTTGACATTCTTCTTCAGAGCTAGCGGAATCCTCCACGTGTCTCTTTTTCGATGGACCTGGGCTCGCGTTCAAAGGTGGTGGCTGGAATGGTAGTGGTTCGCTTGGGTTAGGAGGTGATGGTTCCTTTGGGTTAGGAACCCAACCAGGTGGTGGTTGGAAGGGTGGTGCCTGAAGGCTTCGCTGCCATCCCAACATATGTTGAAGGTAAGCGTCGGCTCTGAGATCGTCCTGTATGATTCGTGACCCCGGGCTTCTACTCAAAGGTCTTTCCGCACCAAAATCTTGTCGTGCAGTGGGAGCAAGCAGGTCGACATCTAAGAAGAAACATTAATTAGCTCATCTTGTTTCTCCCGAACACGCAACTCCAAGAAAACGGAAATGGTAACCTACCTTGTGTCATTGTTGACCAATCATCAACCCTAACTACATCCTCCGGCGCCAAGAGGGAGAGTTCCTGCGGAAGACAAGTGCTCGAAGCCAAAGTTTTGTGATCTTCATCGAACTTCGAATCCGGATAGAGCTTTCCATCTCTGTTTCGCATCCACATGAAGTCTGTAGACTCCTCTCCATTGACGTCACAAACTACCTTCGAGGCCTTGCAGTCTCGGCACTTGAGTGATTTGCCGGGGATGGCCACACAGATTCGATTGGTCCTGGCGCATCTGGAACACGGCTTGGCATACAAATGTACCTTCGTGTAATCATCT
This sequence comes from Melampsora larici-populina 98AG31, assembly GCF_000204055.1. Taxonomy (NCBI): domain Eukaryota; kingdom Fungi; phylum Basidiomycota; class Pucciniomycetes; order Pucciniales; family Melampsoraceae; genus Melampsora; species Melampsora laricis-populina. The sequence continues at coordinate 1,075,469 of NW_006768774.1, forward strand.
TTCCCTATCAATGCTTCGTTGAGCTCGGTCTCGCATCGAACAGATTGAGGCGATCTAGGTTGGATTTTGATGACAGTGCCCGGTGCCAGTGGTACGATTTCCGAATCGGTTTCTTGTGAAGAACTCATTTAAAATGAAAGAGGCGATAAAAAAATTGATTGATGGATTTAGCAGCGACGGAAAAAATCGTAGAAATTTCGAAGTTCAAACAAGGAGTTAGGAAGTGATAGAATTGATAGGGATTTTCGAGTTGGAGAAGGAAAGTCAAGCAATGAAACGAAGACGGTGAAATTGAGGCAATTGAAATCGTTGAGGGGAGCAAAGACGCAGACTCGAATACTTTATGCGTGAAGTAAATGAGGTAGCATCAAAGGCGGTGCTAAGCAGCAAACTTCAACACGTAAACATCTCGAACCTTGTTACTCGTATGTAGTAATCAGATATTCCATGTAATTCCAAAGTCACCTCATAAACTTTGCAGATTCTCCCTGAGGCATGTACGAAGATACAATCTTTGTTGTGTTTTGGGATGACTCAGTCTGACTCAGTAGATACGCTCAAGCATCTCCAGATTTTTTGTTTTGCAGGTAGATATCTGCGTCAAGCTACATCTTTCAGAGTATTGAAATGCAGATTTGTTTGAGGATCAAAAGTATAACCTCATGTGACAAACCTTCGAGATTGTCAGGTTATCAAATTACGTATTATTCATCAAGTACGAAGTAATAGTGTTCGTTAGTCCCGTATCTTTTTCTTGTCTGTTTGTGTTGTGTTGCATGTTACAAGATAATGAACAATCATCTCATCCAAAGCTTAACTTTTGTGATCACAAACTAACTACCGAAGTTTGTTGATTCATGTACGACTCATAGAGCTCTCCTACATAGTTCCACCGGTGGCTGCCGGTGGTCTTTCTCAAAAAGAAACAATGGGCAATTTTTTCTACATTGATCTAAAAATATATAATGAAAACTTAGAAATACGGGATAAAAATGAAGACAGTGCAATCATTGGCCTGGTTGTTCTCCTCTTGAACTAGTAATATAGTGTAGCAACAATCACATTTGACTTGGACTAGGAGCCTGCTTCTAGAAAAGAGAATAGGTGTCACGTGCTGATCATGTGTCACAGCTCCAACAAACGATCCGTAAGCATTCGCGTGTCCTATGCGTCGCAAATGATCAGCACATGCTGTACTCTTTACCAACTCCGAATAAAGTATTCCCTCATTACCTATTGAGGATGCTCTTTACCTTTGTGAGATTCTTATATGAAGTGGATGATCTCTGAACACCTTCTTCCCACTTCATATTCTTCTCAAAGTTATTTACAGAAAGTTCCTAAAAAGTATTTTCTCTACGTCGAGATCCTCTATCTCACTCATAGTCTTGATCTTGTACATATATAAATTTTTGGACCCAGGGCTGAGGCTCAGCAGCGCGTTCAGATATGGTGCTGTTCGAATCTAACTCAGACGCCATTCAAAAGTTAATTTTACTTCGAACGTTGATGTTCACTTCGAATTCCCAATAGAACCAATATACTAGATTACATGGGCACTGTTCCTTTCGAAAAAGCCATGTCCGATGTGATATGAAGTCAAATATATACGCCATTCAACAATATCAATATCGATTTCGAATTCCCAATAGAACAAATGTACCAAATTACATGGGCACTATTCCACTTGAAAAAGCCATACCATGTGATTTGTAGTCACAAGAGGAAAGATCACGAATCTTTCAATTTAAAGGAAATTTGCAGTTCAAATTTGCAAATACTATCTGAAAGTAGAAAGATTTAATGTATGATCTTCTAATTCGGCCCAACCAATCAATCTTTTTCCCTTCCCTCAACTACATCAGACTACATCTTAATCAAATTTCATCAGCTCAGCTTCTCATCATTCATTATCTTTCTATAACTACTCTCAATCGAATTTCTGAATAAACATCTTACTATCTACTCTCGGAATTCGTTTTTCACTTACAAATCTTTCACTATAAATCCTCTCTTGAATGCTTCGGACCTTGGATCATCGCGACGCAAAACTCAGAAGCTAGAAGAGAGGTAGTGAATTTTTTGTACTTGATCAATTCATTCCAGAGTGATATTTAGCAAGAGTTTTAGCATTAGTTATAATCTTCATTGCAGGAGCCATGCCTAAATACAAATCCCCAGCAACCTTAAAATCTCGTCTCAATCGATCTATTAGAAAGCATCTTGAGCGACCCGAGCAGCCACCTCCAAATGCTCGATCTACCAAAAAGGCTGAACTTATAGAAGCTTATGGCCTACCCCCCAATGCGAAGTTCCTTTTCTTTAAAAAAGGTCGTCGTTATGGACAACCTCGCCTAACTCTCACTTATGGAACTGTCATTTGCCTCGACTACCATACCTGTGAGCTACTGTGCGTAGTACGATTTATTGAACGGGACGACATGGACCAGAGCTATTTCAAAATGCTTAATCATTCAATATCGACTGTCTATCAGCATGCAAGAGCTCGTGGTGAAGTCAAAAACAATGGAGCGACTTACCGTTGTAGGAGATTAGGACGAAAACATGGCAGGATGTTTGCGGCTGGCTTTCGTCCTGGGTATGATAAGGAGGTCAAAGCAGGTTAGTTGAGATATATCTCAAATCATGCGATGACATGATTTGCAGTTCCTCACCCAAATCTACCTTTTGCAGGGCAGTACACCTGGAATGAAGCCACCGCTGCAGATTATCGCAAGATGGAGGCGGACTTGAAACGACAGGGGAACCTTCCCGCAATCGAGTCTTTCTTTGCTGAAAGATTTTCAGGATTATCATTGGCGGCATTTCAATCCAATGCCACTCTGGCTGCTCGTACCAACGCTCCATCTTGGGCAAACGAGTCTTTTTATGTATCACCCAATGCCCAAGTCTTTGGATCCAACATCACGGTGACCTTTGATGAGTTTGCCAACAAGAAACACAAAGATCGTGATGCGTCGAAATATGCTTTTGGTTTTTTTGGGCTGATTGACCGAGCAACTGGTGAATTTTATCATCGTGGGTCAACCGCACCAAGAGGTAACACTCTGGGTGCACACTTTGTACTGGACGACTACAACTTTGATATCAACTTGGATGCAACTGATGGCATCATCGAGATGCTTTGGAATTCACAAGCTCATCATCATACCACCCCGTCCAGGACATACGACTCAAATTCCAAACAAATTCCTCCACAAGAGGCCGAAATCACTCGTTTCGCGTGTTCCACTCAAATAGCCCAAGGACTAGTCAATCGGCTCGACAAAGTCAAATAAATGCGAAGCGAGATGAGTGATGAGGCCTGGTTAGACTACACATCAACAGTTTTGACTGGATATAAAGAGCAAGCTCACAAAAAAATGAAGGCTCTTGCCCTCAAGTTAGGCATCTGGCAACAGGACTTTTAGACTTTTGAGGCGCATTCATTTGATTGTTCAATGGATCACATGTAATACAGTTCTTAACTTCAGTCTTAGATTTTTCACTATTATGTTCCCTTTTTGTGACATCATTTATGTTATTGACGTGAATTCCAATTGAATTTCAACCAAGTCAATATCTTTGAACTCTTCCAAGTTTGAAGTTCGAAGTTCGAAACTAACTTCGAAATTTGAAATTTGAACTTCGAACTGCGAACTTCGAACTTCGAACTTTGAACTTCGAAGTTTGAAGTCTGAAGTTCGAAATTCAATTTCTCTGCGTATCTTTCATCTGCATATGATTGAGACTAGCAATCCAAAGATCACAAAATCGATGGAAAGGTTTCAGATTGCTCTTTATGGAGACTGTTTGCCAACATCTCACAGCTCCGAAAATGAAAGATGAAATCAAGGAAAGCCCATAGAAAGGTATAAATATTTCACTCTTGCCATACACGATCCTGTGCGAGTTCCACAGAGATCTATCTCCACAATACTCTGGATAATTAAAATTTGAGACACAAGTGAGGCACTAAAGGAAACTGATAGACATACAATAAGATATCAAAACAAAGAGAAAGCGTAGATGGATAAGTCAGGTGATAACAGATTGAGAGAAATTGAGAGCGGATAACTCAAAGGGAAGTGAGGGAACATACAAGCACAAGGATCGGAGTACCAATTCAAAGACTATCATCCTAGGACAACAAAGACTACCATCAAGATTCCATGCAAGGCCTCGAGGCAAAATGACTCCGGTGCAGCGATTTTGAGGTAGGTTTTCATATTTCCTCGACACGCAAAACACGCACTGCCCCATGCATCGTGTAGAAAATTGGGAGCCCACTCGCTCGAAGATACCGCCAAACTTCCCGTTGGATATCGAGCCGAAATCCATATGCCCACTATCACCATAAGGTTGAGATAGGTTGCTAGTGAGCGAAAGAACCGACGCCATGGTATTCCTGAGGTAATGATATTCAGTTGAGTGAGGGAGTTCGAATTGGTGAATCGAAGGTAGACAATACATACCCTTTCTACAATTGGTCCTGGGACGTCTGACTCCTGCCAATGTCATTGGCACGCCTTGCTGACACATACTGTGTTTGACGCAGCCAGCGCGTGTGGAGTGGTGAGGATAACTGTGTTGGCCGGACATATTTTTTGATCAAGTGATATATTTGTCAGATCAAGTGGCTATGTATTGAAATTGAATTGAGAATACCAGGATCAAGCGTGATATGGAGAAGTGGTTCATTGCATGGATCATGCTAGTATTTATGAGGAGAGTTATCAACTCTTGTCTGGACCCTGAATGAGCTTCCTCTGAGTACTCAACAGAAATATTTCTGTTGGTACTATACAAGGGCTCGTATTACATTTTGTTTGAAAAGTACTTGGAGTTGAAAGTTTCAACGGCGGGTACAAGTGATCAATCAATAAAGGGGGAGATGCCCAGAAAGGATCTCTGGAACCACTTAGCCCAGTTGAGAAAGTTACATGTGTTTATCAAGGAGGGATTGATTAGATCGTCTGCTCAGCAGCTCAACAATGACCTTGAGGGCCAGGCCCTCAGGCTGAGGGGCATGAGCCAACGAATAACCGTGAACCAGAAGGCTTGATGCGCTCCCACATCTGAGCTTGTTACAAAGGATTTCAGAAGGTGAGATGCTTCGATGAAGGTGTATCGAGGATTATATAAGGAAGTATCAATGACGGCCCTGAGCATGAGACTAAACAGCACAGTCATTCGGATAAAGGGCTATGATCGTATGTATGATCTGAAAAGCCTTGCATATAAGACACCTTACGCACACGTCTCGAGAATCACAGAAAACCACAGATATCGAAACAAGATACACTGCACTCTCAAATACTATACACGCTATACACGCACCAGAATGCCAGGTAAGAATAATCCTTTCCCGTCATAACTCTTGATAAGCCTGAGCATAGTCTGACGCTTAATTCTATCCAATTCCATGTAATTTCGAACTACTCATAATGAGAAGCTGGTATCAAGACGTCTTACCTGCACAGACTCTTGCTACTGTTCGCCTTTCGTGTGATCTTGTTATTGGACTTGATGCTTATCAGTACCTGTCGAAGAATCTTCCACGTCCTTCTGTCATCACATTCCAAGGCGCTCAAGCTCTGGCTACAGCACCTGGCACCGCTTCCAAGTACCGTGAAAAATCAGCTATGTGCATCAACGGAACATCATTTTTTGGATCATTATGGTTTGACAGCGGTAGAAGGATTTTGTGACACACTATCGGTGATTGCAATTTGGACTATCCTTGCCATGTGTTCCGGAATCGTGATACACTTTTGGGTGATGCCATTCTCGAAGATAGTTTTATCAGAAGTTCAAGCTTTCAGGCAGGCCCTCAAGGACTAGTATTTTATTATTGCATAAAGGGTGTATCAGCATGAAGGGCTGCCCCTCTAGCTCTATTTTTCAAACTTTCAAGCTTTTTGAATCGAACAAGTCTTTCATCAAATACCCCCGGTCAACAAACACTACGAGCTTAGATTTCTTTTGCATGTCACTTCACAAATCTCCGTATAGAAGTGGATTTTGGTCTTCATTTTTATTTCATTTTTCTCTGTGGGTGTGCATTGTCATCGGCCTATGAAGATGGAATGGATTTTTTAGACTTGTTAGTAATAATGATGATAATAGTGAATTAAAACTGCCTCGTATTTGGCAATTGAGTGGCTCACTTTATATGTATAGTAAGTCTTCCAAGGAAATTTCGCGCCTCTGTTTTGAACCTCCTCTGTATTCGAATGAATTTTCGAATATTTTAAATAACACAACCTTACGAACACGTTTGATAATTATGTATCACCTTTTTATAACTTGTCAAAAATCAGAGGAAACGTATGAAAGATTGGACCTTGAAAACCATTATTTACAAATTATAGCACATTATGTCCAAGGAATTGCTCGTCGTCCTCATGCAAAAAGTACACTGATAGGCCTACAAAAGCTATTATTAAAACCAAGCGCATCAATATATAAAACCTGCAAGATGGATAAGTGCGCCCCCCTGACAAACCAAGTCATCTTCCATCAGCATCTTGCTGCAAGGTTATATCCAGACTGATACACCTAACATACCTTTAGCAAATTTCTTCCATCCTCCATCAGCTTGCATCCGCTCGTGTAAGAGACGGACTGAAGAAAGGTAATTGGCGTGAGTTCGACTTTAAAAAATCACGAGAAGTTGATCACCCAATACCTAATATATCCTTTACCTGTAATTCAATATCCAACGTGAGATTTTCAAGTATATTTTCAGTATTTTGCTGCTGTTGCAAAACGTCTTCGTATTTGAGGGACACCTGTGTCTGCGCCTCTACACATGATGTTATCAGATTAAACATAGATGATTCATGAACATATCTTCAGTCTTGAAAGGCTTGCCTATTGCAGCTTGCAATACATCATTCACTTCCGCTTTGAAATTCGACAGCCGCAGATTGGTGGTGTCTTCCAAATGAATTCGGTGTTGGTAGAATTCTAAGAAGTGGAGTTTTTGTGAGCTTCAATCTCATGCTCAAGCAAAGCGATGTCCATCTCACACCTTTGGTTCCCTGAGAGAGTTTCTTGAGCCCCTCTTCTGCAGACCAACACAGCTTTCGAACCGCTTCTTGCGCCACATTTCCAAGCTTTTTTGACTCCTCTAAAGACGAGCAAAGCACACTCATTTCAGTCCGGTGTATCTCTGGAGGAGAGAGACATAGGGGGGAAGATAAGTAAGTTTAAGCAAAGTTATTTGTTGTAAGCAACTGGCCTTGTGCACTAGCTAAATGTCTCTTCAACCTTGTTATTTCTTCCCATAAGTCCCGGAAATTTTGCTCCACATTATCGGTCAGCTCGGCATAGTTTTTTTTTACTCTTATCAGGTGTTCCTGTGTTTTCTGATTACGTTTTGCCAAGTGTTCTTGTTCGGTCGTGATGTTTTCAATTTTTTCGGTCATACGTATTCTATCTGCGCCAAGCTCGTCGATTAAACGATTGAGGTGACGGTCTCGTTCTTTACACTCCTCGTGTAAACGCTCAATGTAGCAGTGAAGTTGATGTTGCGAATCATCGTAAACATCAGCCCGGCCCTCGAGTACAGGATGAGCTACGTTTTGCTCATGACGTCCATGTCTTGGTGCCAATGGTCTGCGAAAGGGAACGGAAGGCGGATAAGAATGATCCTTCATGTCCATGTCGGGGTACAAAGATTTCATGAAAGGTAATAGAAGGATGATAGCAATATTCAGCCTTCCTCAAAACGTGGTCCACGTGCGCGTTTTGTGGAATCGGGACTCGGGTTTGAAGGCGCCGTAGGATGAAGGCAAAGGAAACTGGGTCAAACAAAGGGCTGTCAATTCATGAGCGGATATTGCGTAGAGCTGCGGCGAGGGGCCGCGCGTATTGACTCGCGTATTGACCCTATTATCAACCCTTGATCTTAGAAAGAATCTAGCCACCAATATTGTTCACATTCGTAGCGTGACTCGCGCACCGGTGTGGCTTCAGTGAGAGAGTCTCTAATTTGAAAGTTGAAACCCTTTTATACCTTGACTATGGTCATGAACAGGAGCTACAATAGTCATCACACATATATTCTTTGACTCAATACGGAATTTATCACAGTAGGAAACAAGACCCATAGATTGTTCGAATCAGAACTCATATGTTGGAAACACCTAATCTGACACATATTATTCATTACTATGGTTCTTCAAAAGGGACAGAAAACCTAGCTAGATGGAGTGTGACAAGCCGCGCGTTTGATCTCACAGATTGAACCTACAAGCCTTGTATTTACCCGGTTATGATAATTCAGCTTCTGAAGAGATGCATAAATAATTTAACAACATCAGATCAAAGGTACGTGCTTCATAAAAGGTTCAGAGATTGTTATATACCTATCAGCAGTTATGCCGGAGTCAGTCTCTTCCAGGTGGGGTCAAACAATTAAGTTCGTTGGTTCGTGTTGATTCAGAATTTTTCTAATTTCAATCGAAATAACATGAGATTCAGAATAGTTGCACAAAAATTTGGACCACAATACGTACTGATGATGAGAGGCCAATGCTGAAATGAATCCAGTATTTTGAATGGCATTGGTAAAGGTTCTTCGATGGGAATTCAAGTCCAGGATTGCACATTTCAACTTCTCTTCAAGTTCTTCCCGCTCAGATGGTGAGAGTTTGGAACGTAACAAAAGCTGGGTGGACTCGATTTTCTGGTGACATTCTTTGAGGTTGCAGCTAATATCGTGCAGCGCCTCTTCGGCATCGTTTTCAGCACCCCAGAGCTCATTGACCTCGTCGATGTTTAGGTATGTGTAAGTGTTGGTAAATTTGTTGAGATTCTCGGCTGCAAGACGGTACTGTCCAATCTTGAGGTAGGTGAGAGCATCCCGGTTGAAAACTTCAGTGCGGGTGTAGTTGATATCAGCGCTGGAGTTGATTGTTTTGGACGATCCTTGGGGGCCCCATGTCGGGGTCATCAAAGAGGCTTCAATATACTTTGTGGTATGTTGTAAAGGTATGATTACATTAGAGAGTCGTGGGGCTACCATCTCATTGAATATGTTTCGAAGGAGCTCGCGATCTTCTTTTGCAGTTGACGTAAAGTTCAAGTGAGGATAGAAAGCTACAATCATTTCTAAGAGGTTGTTGGCACTGGCTTTAGTTAAGAAGAGTTCGGTATCAATCCTAGGTGTGGATTTGTCAACAACACATTCAAGGATGTAATCAGGTAGGAAAACGGTAGACTGAATTGAAGTTGACATGATGAGAGCGGGGTTTCTTGAAATGAATGTAAACACAAGGGGTGGTTGAGGCCCTGATGGCTTATATATAAGTGACAGACAGCTGGAGTTCGAATCTAGAGGTGATATTCCTACGTAAATCCTTTTCTGGATATGACTGTCCCCCACTTTCGATTGAAGTTTACATGTGAACCTGAGATCTGGTGCCTTGGTGGACACCTTCTGTGCCGGATAGCGGAGGTGACCGAAATTCAGAGTCAAAATCTCTGCCGGCGGACCAACGCCACAAATAAGAGGATATCAGATTTACGAGGACCGGTTTGCATGGGTTTGAGTCTCTCTACGTATCGTGGTTCGAGCGCATGATGGAACATTCGTACACCCGGGATTTACAAAGGGTTGCGCTGTTGTGGCTTCCAATTCAGCTGCTATAGGCAAGGGAATTGATGCTGTGCATCGAATTCATCCAGATATGAGACAGTTACGTACCTTGATTCGAGCGTAAGATGGAACATTACGCGCCTTTAAATAAGAGGATACCAGATTTACGAGGACCGGTTTGCATGGGTTTGAGTCTCTCTACGTATCGTGGTTCGAGCGTATGATGGAACATTCGTACACCCGGGATTTACAAAGGGTTGCGCTGTTGTGGCGGCCGATTCAGCTGCTATAGGCGAGGGAATTGATGCTGTGCATCGAATTCATCCAGATATGAGACAGTTACGTACCGCGATTCGAGCGTAAGATGGGTCATTACGCTACATTACGCGCCTTTAATATCCAACGTCGGAGTGACAAGCAGCGTGGAGCTGAGTTTATCGCCGCTACTTGCTACGCAGGTGTTGCTACGCTGCTGCTCGAAACGTGGGCCATCCACTGACCGCTCGCGTCCAATAAAATATTACTCTTCCGCCAAAGAAACACCCACGATTAATGCTGATCAATGGTCCCCTTTGGAAAAACAATCAATCATAGCCGTGTTCCCACACCTTCCAAATGAAATTTCTAACATTTGACGATGTGAGGAAGCGTAAAATTTGATTGGACTCGCGTAAAGGCTCCATTACATGCGCCCCAATGACGCTTTACGCTATCTCAAATGAATACATTCTACGTCTCTTTTTCACTGTTGATGTGCTTCGAAAAAAAAGAAGCGTAAGCCGACCAAGACATACCCTAAGTAGTTGAACTTGAGAATTCATCAAACGAATCCCTGGACATTAACAATGAAACCAAAACATCGATTCTCATATACGCATTTCATGTCTGAAGATTACTTCAAAACCATCGCCATGCACTGTATGAGATTATATGTATAAATCTTCCAGACACTAGAAGGAGTCCAAATTGCCAACCATCATCAGCACACGGTACCTTGTGAAAAGCTTTGCACTACTTTCGTATAACCGAAATTGGTACATAAGAAATGAATTCCTTCCTTACTCTTAGCATGGTTTAGCCTGACTCGCCTGTACCAAAGACAGTCTGTTGGTAAAATGTTTAAACTGAGTGTATTATAATTGATATCATCATGAAGCCATGGGGACCATCATAGGATTCGGGAATCTAGATGTTGGGAAAAGGTTTTCCGGTTCCAGTGAACCTCAAATTTCTGCACTCAAAGCTCAAAGTTTGAAAAGTTCGAATTGAAAGTTTGGATTTGAAGTTCTTCAATCTTGAAGGCAAGCGTAGTCACAGTAAATTACAAATTTTGCTATTGACGCTGTTCTATATGTTTACGCCAATTGACAGCCGCAAGGCCACGTTGGGGCTATGATTTCTGAGAGCGTAGAAAAGAGCCAAGATTATAACAGATAAAAGAAACTACCAAACAGCAAATCATCCTGGAGAATCTGTAGGTAGGACCAACAGCAAGAATATCCTTTGTCAGGTTTTTAGATCTGCAATAGCTGGATGATGGATCATCTGATTTGAATTTTTTGATGTGATGAGAATGTTTTCTAAAGAACATGAAAGAATCAATCTGATTCTTTATGTTTGTGTTCTGGTATAGGAGAACTTAAATGGATCTACAATCATGCTAGCTCCCATCTCGAAGCCATAGATATTGGCCCAGCCAAGACATTTACAAGGACATAGATATGAAAAAATGACAGATGAGACACACAACAACAGCTATGTAGGGTCAAGCTTAACAAACATACAGACTAAAATTGTGAAACCGTCTTCAACGTATACATCGCCAATGAATGTGCCTTGTGATATTGCAGTCAAGAGATCGATAAGTTTACCGGTGAATCAATGCAAGGCTGGATGCCCCGTGCTTTCATCAATACTTGATACGGGACTCTCCTGATTGATCACTAGAGTACTCAAAACATGCCCTGATAAACCAGAAAAGATTAAATAAGAATGCAACTAAAAGTGCAGCAAGCTTCCAATCGAGGCGGAAAGGTTCTTCATAGCGTGTATTCGTGATCGGAACGACTGGATCGCGCGATGAAGACTCGCCCACCAGCGGTCTTGGATCGTGTGACTTTTGCGAATCGCTAAAAACATGGAGCCGGTTGGAATCTGGGTGTATGCTTTCAGCCAGGAATTGTTTGAACTGGTGTTGATGCGAGCCTGAAACCGGGGGTGATACTTCGCTGGTCAAGTGCTCGTTAAAGGGTGTGCGTGTAGAAGTGCTTGGGACAGGGTCTAGATCTTTGATTGTTTCGCGGGTAGAGGAAGAGTAGTTTGACAAGGGTTGATGCGAGTCTAGAAAGGTGACCTTCTGTGGAATGACGACCGTTGCACCTTTACCAGGGCAGTCTTCTTGGACAAGAGTGCAAGTAGAAGTGCTCCGCACAGAGCGCCGTCGAAAACTAGACGCGGGGATGCAGTCCTTATTTGGTTCTGCCTCACGTGAGCTTTGTGTTTGTAATATGTGTGAGGTCTTTCTTGCAAGCGGGGAGGGTGAAGAAGACCGTTCGGATGAAGGAATTCGAGTTGCAGTCGATTGGACATGCGAATCAATTTTCGTTGGGAATGTCTTTCTTGCAAATTTAACTTGACTGAGATCGGTCACTATGCATAATCCGCATATCATCAGCATTGAAGAAAATGACCAGCTTGATTTTGACGAATCTCACATCTGTAGACAGGGCATTCAGGGGTGCAAAATTTGTGATGCTTGGTGTTGAGAGTATGGTTGCGGACACCGGTCAGGTTCAACCCGTTGCAATCTTGGCACGGTTTCCCTTTGCTGCTCGGATCAAAACACGTTCGAAGATGAGGACACTCGTATGCGATGTTGTTGCCCCCTTTACGCGTCAACATTAGTTCTGTGGTGTGAGATCTATTCAGTCGGCTTCAGATGGAGTGGCTTGGATGAAAGCGTATTGGGTGATATTCGATTTCAGGTAAAGAGTTGTATGGAGCTTGTGGTCTGGGCGTTGGGGTGGCAGTACTGGATGAAGCATATTGGTTTGGAAAATCCAGAGGTAGTATTTGGAACTTGTGCGGACAGGGAAGCACAAATCACCTTTGTTGTTGACAGTTTGCCGATTAGTCGCGTATGAACTTGATTTCTAGTACATAGCAGGCTGTACGAGAACCAATTACCAAAGACTTCTTCATTCTTCTCAAACTCCCGGCATGTCTAAAAGGGAACTGTGAAAGTATATACGCGTACAGACAAAGTACGATTTTGCTTTGGAAGTGAAGCCAATATCCTGAATTTAGTAAAAAAATCTCTGATTGAAGATCTTAACATAGCATGACTCAAAATCAGAGAATAGGAAAGAGACACGACGCGTTCATGATGCCCACTCTGACCTAAAAGCCAAGTTATGTGTGGATGCCGCAACAATCCAATTCATGTAAAAACTTCTAAATGAAGCTACACAGTGTCGCTGAACTGTGATGGAGCTTTCGAGCGTCGTGTTCGGTCCGACAGAAGATGTCGACAACATTCAAGATTTTCCAAACACCAACAGATTACTCTGTCTCCGTAACGTTGCTTCAAGGCTCTTTGATCTGCCTAATATTCCCAGTTGTATGGTGTTGCAATATCACTTTCTCTTCTATCTAGGTTCAGGAAATCAGCTGATAACAAACATGTGCGTTAAGAGAGAGAAAACGAGCTGCTGCTGCTTCGAAGCAACGAAATTGAATCTTTAACAGTTTCAATTTTGAAGATTGGAAGTTAAGAGACTTGTTAACACATATGAATTGGGGACGGGAAGGTTCGGATGACTATTCCCGAATTTCACTTTGTCTCACATGAAGTATTTTCACAAAATATATATGTATAGGAACAGGAAATGACTATGGTGTAAACCATCCAAGAGTGTATAGCTTCACAGAATATATGTATGTATACGTAACATTAAATGGCAAAAATTACGAAGTAAAACTAGAAGAAAGAAATGGAAATACATTTATGTTTTCAAAAAATTGGCTGGCCATGTATTCTCACACGATAAAGGCAAGTAAACACGGGATGACCATAGTTCGAGATGACTTTAAACAATACCTTGCTGAAGAGCAACTTATGTGATTTGTTGAGTTCAAACATTTGTAAAGTTGAACTGGGGCTGGAGATGCTGTATACCCCTTTGAACAATGGTGTTTTGCCGGCTACTGTATCCTCGTCATCACTAACTCCCCAAAGTTTGAATTCTCTCGGTGCAGATGTGATGTCATCTTGCGCTAATTGCGCCCCGATGTGCTCAATCGATAAGGCGGTGATATCGATTTTACTACTGAGCCCTATTCCAAGCTGTCCTACTGATCCACGGAAAGCCCAACAGTTACCGGCTGTACCATCGCCACTCAGCGCAGTTCCGGGTGTCTCCGAATTCATTATGGATGCGCCTGGCGTTTTCGACCAAGGAAGATGGCTTCTCCAAGTCTTACTAGAGCGAATATGAGATTCCGAAGTTAAGGATCGAATCACATATCCACCGGTGTGCATGAAAGCAAAGTCTCTGAGACCATCCCGATCCTTGATGCACTGCTTGAAAGCTTCTCGCGCCATATAGCTTGTTGGTAACCCGGTTTGCACTTGGTACGAATCTTCCTGCGTGGTTGTTTGGAGGCCTTTCTCGACATCGCCTATTATGTCTTCCGGCCAAGCCTGAAAGCTATCTTTTTCCGAGTGTACATCTTGGAGCCTGTCATCAGAAGCTACGTCATTGTGGTGAGAATTATTTTCCACAAATGTTGGTATGATGCTGGAGGGATGGTGACTGTCTGCTATCTTCACTGTCTCTGGATCATTGGACGCGTCTCGCTGCTTGGATTGGAAACCCTCCGAGGAGGCCCAGACGCTGGTGCAAGGTTGAGATGTTGTGTGTACTCGAATGTAGAAGAGTTCGCCCTCGGCTTTTTTTAAACGTTGATCAAGAAGGTGTATTCGCCCACATATTGCTGGAAAATGTGTGTCAAATCAGCCTCCAAGACGTACGCAAAGACTAAGTAGGAAACATGCACTGACTTATGGACAGGAAGATCAATAAGACAACATGAACCGCGGGGGCATGCCGCAAAAGTTCATGAACAGCTTCCCTCACTCGGAATCCGGCCCTACGACCCAAACTGTGGGGGTTGCCATTGTTGGGCCGCAATTTTTGAGGCATTTTCAAGTTTGACACCGCGAGCAAAGTCTTGAATTGATTTTGGGCCCTGGGTTTCGCGTAGTTGAGGATTTAGAGCGATGACCAGCAATCTTGCGGCAAATTAGTTTCCTAAGCTACACTGTCAATGAACAGATATTGAATGAAGAGTGGATATTGGTACGTTTTACGATTGAGGATGAATTATAAATGTATATATACATATATTTGGGAACTCGCACTCTGAACTCCAACGGCTGATGATGAAACAACTCAACGTTTGGAAGCCAAAAGACAGAATGAGCGAATGCGGCCGACAGGGGTGCCTTGGTGCGCAAGTAACTCAGCTGACGCGGTGGCTGAGCTAAGCGCAGTGGAATGGATTCAGGCATCAACATCCAAATCTTTTGAATCAGCCAGATTGGGTTAGAGGAAGGAAAACACAACAATGGATTTCGAGAGAGTCGTTGTTCGCGATCGGCGGTTCGATAAGACTACGGGTCCTCAGTCATAGAAAATTGAGCTGGACCCAAGTTGAGTTCGAGAAGGGTCTGAGTTAAATTTGAGCAAATATCAGGCGTAATGTTTGAAATGTCTCGCAAATAAACTATACCTGGCCCCTTACATCAGGGCTTCATACTCCTGAGTACTGCTGAACGTTGATCAATCGGCTCTAGAGTAGACCCGTTCATTCCTACGTTGTTCGTGGCCTGTAAATAGTACGTAAACCATCATAGTGCCCTCGGTGTCAGAAACAAACCTTGACCACATTGCTCTGTACTTCGTACTTCTGCACCTTTACGTTCGAAATGAATGATGTGTTGCCCTCAAAGACATCCGCCGAGCAGACATTACCAATCGAATCGAGAAATGCCTCTTCATCATCCCGTCCAAAGAGGGCATACAAGTGTTTGCCAGAAACCGAATCAAGCGAGGCAACAACACAAGTCTATCGTTCAATAAAATGCCGTAAGGAAGGAAGAATGGTGAGTTGATGATATCTTCGAACCTGCTGATTTCTCCGTTAACTGATTGTTGTATCTCGATACCATTTCCTCTTCCAAGTCCCATCGAACTCCTCCTGACCCATCCTTACAGGATCAACACCGCATCGATCAACTCATGGATGCAGCTGAGTATGCCGACTCGAAAGGAATGTATACACACTCGGTTCAAAAATATCTACAATTGCTACAGTTATATTCCGAAGAGATATCCAGATGTGAGAGCAAGAATGGTGCGACCAATAGAGGTCCCCATACGGGATGGATTCTTTCGTGTTTCAATCTAACACGATGCTACCTGAAGCTGAAGCGTCCGCAAGCGGCCTCTGACATCCTTCAACAAGCTTGGCGCCCAGACTCAAGCCTGGCCATACCTGCCACCCATCCAAAGTACCTAGAACTATCCCAATTGTATTTCGAGGTTGAAGATAATTTAGAAAGCAGTTCGAACTCGGAGGCATGCGTTAGTGTTTTTTTTTTCGGAAAATGAGCTCATCAGATGATTGACAGACAAACTTCCACTAATTTACTTTCAACAGGAGTCTAAACCGGACACCCCTGACAACGAAGTCACCACCACCAATGACATCTTGGAACTGGTGTATATGTGGGCGCAGGATTTTTTATGTCGAGAAAAATCACAAGATGCAATTTCGCTCTTAGAAGGGGGGCGCAAAAGAATAGCAGAAGAACGGAAGGTTATTGTCAAAAACTTGAAGGAACAAATTGTACGAATTCATCTACTCCTTGTCGAGGCGTATTTGCACATTGGCCATCTGGATGAGGGCAAAGGAGTGCTAGATCAACTTTGGACTCCTGAGAGCCAGTTCTACATTGACACTCTTGATAAGAATTTTCTTTGGATTTCACAGCTTTATAGGCGCGTCAGTAATAAACAGCAGTGTGACCCCACATCCTGCAGCCATCAAGCCCAAAAACAAAGGCAAAGGACGCTTTATGAGGTCAGTGCATCCAGGATCTGACCTTTCCCCAGAAGATCTGATAATCAATCTAACTGTTAACCCCGTAAACAGCAGCTGGCTCTTACCCCAATGGCAAATTCAGCACAGATCAAAAGTCGCTGGAAGTCGTGCATGTTATATTTTCATCCAGACAAAGGTGGACACACCGGGGTAGCACAACAGGCAGGTTCATCTCAGGCTTACATCTAGATCATTCACCCTTTCCGTTTCATATTCTGATGCTGGTAAATGCCCGTTCGCTTTAGATGTCGGCGGCCGCTAAAGTGTTGCTTGATCCCGACAGTCGCCGCCGATATGACTCCACGATAACCCCTTGATAATAAGATGAGAAGTCTGCCAAGGTGTTGGGATTATTGGAATTCTACGTGTTTGTATCACTGGTCTCATGCTTGTATCTCTGGTCTTATGATCCTGCAATCTAGCGCTTCTCCGCAGATGACCTCAATGCCCCTGTTGATTGACGTATCAGTCTTTCAACGAGACTACCTGCGAGTGACTTTTTGCGCCTATCAGTCATGTTGGGATTTCAAAAATTCAGACTTCGAAGTAAGCTTTGAAGTAAGTTCAAACTTCAAAATAAGTTCGAACTTCAAAATAAGTTCGAACTTCAAAATAAGTTCGAACTTGAAAGTCAGTTCAAGCTTCGAACTGTTGAAACTACACTTCAAGGCCGGAGACTTGGCCTTTGCAAACTGGAGCTCAAACAAAGGCATGCTTAATACGTGCACAAATAGGTCATCCCGACTTCTTCTCACCCACGTACTCCATGACTAACTGAGCAAATCTTGAATGTACGCCAGGGTTTCCCCCTTGTGGATGACAAAATTTCTGTAACCTCAATTGAATTCTGGTGTATCATTGAGCAATTTATGACTTGTGGCCAATAGATATGTAGATGTGGAGTAAACTTGACAAAACTCAATACAAGAAGAAGTAGCAAGATATTGAAAACAGGTAATAGGTGGTGCCCAATGGGTAATGGAGTGTGGATCATAGACTAGGCGCACGAGGTTTTGGTGTCCTTTGAGGGTATCTTAAGAGGAATGAATCTGAGAGTGAAAACATTGAGTAGTAAATTGTGGCAGGTCTCAGGCTGAAAGGGTCGGCGAATCGACCCGAGTTACTTTAAGGCTGGTTCCAGCCGCCTCAGTGAGCTGACTGAAGCGACCGATTACCTGGCTCATTGCCCGAAATTCGTCATCGATTGCTAGCTCACGACAAGACTTATGATTACCTATGACCTCGGACTGATGACAACATGTGATTAATGGATCTTTCCAGAATGTAGGAAAGACACAGAGAGACTCACTCGAAAATGTTCCGCGTTTCCCTGAAAGGTTACAAGAGTTGCGCGGAGGTCTTCAAGCTTTAATGCAATAGACCTCAACGTCGATGCGCTTGCGGTAGTCATTGCAATATTTCGATTGAGCGATTGACTTTCCCAGGTGTTGAAGTTGACCAAGCGTTTCCAAAGCGGAACCCCGGCCTTTAATTTTCGCAGTTGCATGTTTTGTTGGGCAAATTGAGCGCCAACAGTGGCTGCAAAATTCGAACCTTGTCTGGCCAGTGGAATGGCGGCGTCTACCTGCGCCTCTAGCTCGGAAAACCCATTCGAGATGGTTTGCACCAGGTCCGTCAATCTGGCCTGCGCTGACGTAGTCGAGTATACATCTCCCCCACCGGCAATGGAATTCAGAATAAGCCCTATCACTTCGAGCTTGTAAAAAAAGGACTACTTAGTTCAGGAATTTACTGCTCCTTGGAAGGTATCAATCATATGCGATGAATGAAATACTTACTTTCTGAAAAACCTTTCGCAATACTGATATACTTGCACTATTCAAGAGGTTGACCCTGTCCCTGACATCTCTGGTCATCTCACTGAGGTTCTGAACACTTTCGGCAAGGTGTTCTTTCTTCCCCAGGATGTCCGAGGCAGCGATAGTCTGAGAAAGTTCCAGGATCTCATCTTGGTAAAGACGGACATGGTTGGGATTTCCTAGGTCAAGGATCGACTCGAAGATATCCCCAGCGGAGCGTGCAGTCGATGTCACGGTGTTGGATAGCAGAGCCACCTTTTTCGAGCGGCTACTGTCTTTGGGTCCACAAAAATACGGCCCGCCAATATACGCGCAGTACAAGTGCGAGACCGTTGGAAGACGGAAAGTGAAACATTGTATGAGGTATTGGTGAATAGTGGTGGGTATAGCAGGAATCGTAACCGCCAACAAAACCAATAGAGCCCATCTAGAAATATTTCCTGACAAAACTAATCGAACCATTGTCCTGTAATCATAGAAGGCGGTTCGTATCATATGGGTACGTCAGTTACCAGCTTCATATAAACCAGGGATCATGGGCTTACGCAAGCAAATCAGGTTGTGTGTTTGTAAGGGTTTTCGAGGAGGTCAAAGGAGATCAATATGAGCCGATAGTTGCAAAGATATGGTCAATATAGTGCTGAATAACTTGAAGAGAGCGGATGGACCAAGACTGACCCTCCCTGGGCCGTCCTTTGTTACTAGAGGGTTTGCACATAAAGCCTTTAGATTCAAAGGTTATCTGTGCCTTTCAAAGCGAGACGCACTCTAACTCAGTCGAGAGAGCCAAATCCACTGAGTCATCTACTCCGCTCTCCCTGTTAAGCGTTTGACTGTGCAAGTCTATGTGAGCGCGTATCACGTGTTATCCTGAGCACGAGAAAGGCAACAAAGGCAACAATCCCAAGAGCCTCAGGCTCAGAAGCTCTCAGTCGAAGCACGCGTAAATCAGACAAAAACGTAGCCTGACTCATCGTATTTAATGGCCAACTGCTCTGATCTTGGGCACTTCAACTCCTGAGATTTCGACGTAAACGTATATTAAAATCACCTGTAGGAATCATCGCTTACCACTGCCTCGAGTCCTTAACCGTCATGGCCACGATCTCCAATTACGATCCATCGTCAACAAACATGAACCCCAACTGGCTCACAACCAGTTTAGAATTCCCAAGCGACGTAAATGGCAATGTCTCCAATACCAAACCTCCACCGCACCAAGCACCCGATCATGATTCAGTTCCTCGTCGGCGCCACGTTTGGCCTTTACGTTATATATTATCATCTGCTATTGCGTTCATAATGGCTTGGTATTTCTTTCAGGAGTGAATTTCTTCACATATATTTGTTTTCTCAGTTAAAAATTGCTCACCATTGTGTATATTATATTTCCTAATTTATTTCGTAGAAGCTCTTTCGCTACACAAGTTGATCAGCTGAAGGAGGCGACAGACCAAATCAAATCAGGTCAGGCCTTGGCAGAACTTCGTCAGATTCAACACACCCCGGTCACATTCATTGAATCAATGAAGTCTCTCAGCAACAATCTGATTCTCAAACCGATAGACTTTCTTGCTCTAAGAGAGTTATCGGGTGTGTTGAAGACTTGCACGGAGCTGACAGAGTCATCAGCTACTGTAAGCCTCCTGGCGAAAGTATTGGAGAACGTTGATTTGGTCTCCGACATGATGCGCCAGCTCAACGGCAAAGGACACACCGAGCTTGAATCTTCATGCGTGAGGTGAGTAAGGCCACTGCCAAACGTTTGGGCAGATTTTGATTTTCAACGATTAACATGATATTTGTGAACTACATAGTTCATTTTCTGGTTCAATCGTCAGGAAGCCACCAATGACATGCACACCGCCAAAAGAATCCTCGACCGTCATCGCGATTCGTTAAGTGTCCTATCAAGGTCTATCACAAGTATCCTTAATACGATTCAAATCACGAACAAAGCCAACGAGGACGCAAGGTACCACCTTCACATCATGGAAAGGAAATTAACTCAAAGTTCCATATTCAGCCGCATCACAGACGCTTTCGGTTCAACCAGAAGTCAAGACTTGAATCAAAATCTACAATCAATCAGAGGGATACTGAGCCAGACGCACGAGATCTCCACGTTTTTGAACAATACAAGACCTCTTCTAAAGCTATATCAGGACAACCTTCATTCTTGGCTGGTGAGTACTAATTTGGATTATGTTACGCTTCTCTGATGCTAATCATAAGTCATTGATCAGAGTGTGGTAGTGGACCGCATGAAAACTCCAAGAACGCCCATGAAGTTAATATGCAGTGTCTGATACTGCTAGATGCAATACGCAGTCATGTCGGCCAGTTATCGCCAGATCCACCATCGGAAAAAATTGCATTGGGAAGTGTTCTTGGTGACTAGTAGGCGTTGTATGCATTCATTCAGATTATCTCGTCCACTGGTTGGCTGCGTGAGCTCGCGTTGTGATTGTAGTTTAAATCTTCATGTTCTCCTTCACTACTGCTTCTTACAAGCTGGTAGTGACTATTTCAGCACATGAAATCGCCTCCTATTTTTTGATCAATCACCGCTATACTTGCAATATCATTCACCCCACCCAACTTTAGCTCTTTACTGTAGGTACCCACCAAATTCGAGCCCCAAGCTTTGAGTCATAAAAACGCTCTTTTCTTTTGTTAAAAGATCACACATTGTCAAATATATCACTTTCAGAAAAGTATTCACACACAATCTTTAAGTACAAATTTTTACCTCTTCAAAATCGAAAGATTCAACGTCTTTCCTATTGTGACTTCGAATCACCTGCTATGCCTTTTTCGAATGGAACAGTACCCATGTAATTCATTTATTTCTGTTCTTTTGGGAATTCGAAGTCAAATATATTGTGGTTCCCTTACCTTTCAGACTTAAACTGGACGTCGACCCACTGTGAGCCTACTCACATTTTAATGTTTTTTATTTCATCTTCCTCTCTTGAGGTTCTTTCACCTTGTAGAATTTTTTCAAACAAAATCTTGATTTGGCGGTATACTTGAGCAAGGAAGTGTAGGTTTTGTGTGTCAATGAATTCTAAACCCTACCTCAAAGTTGCTAGTTTGAACTTTGAACTTCGAAGAAATCCGAACTTCAAAGCTCGAACTTCAAAGCTCAAAGACTTTGAGCTTCATTCCAAAAAGCTATGAAATTGAACCTTGAGGTGAAATCCGAAAAGTTGGGATTTCAAAATTGGTGAGCTTCAACAAAGAAGAGGACTATTTGCCCACCGATTTTTACACTTTGATCCCGTCGTGTCCTCAAAATTTCAACAAATTTTTCCAACCATATTAAGAGAAAGAGAAAGACTTCAGATTCATTGAGATCATGTGAGAAACGGTATGTCTTCCGACTCGTTCAAATACTCTTGAAACAGGAGCCATGCTATATCCCATCTATTCCATCCTGATGATGCTTCTACAAGTTGTACATTGTCCACTCTTGATAATTTATCCATGCATTTTCGTGCCTTGGTTTTAAATGGCTGCCTGAAGGCGGTTTGTCATGATGATGCACCAATTCCTACCTTGTCTCTCTATGTCTCGTTTAAATGTGTAATTTTGACACATCCGTCATGCAGCTTTCAATTTCATCGATTTGGACATTTTCCTGCTAACCGGGAAATTTTACTATGGTCATAACTCGTGTTCTCGTACTAATCATGTCAAAAATAACCGTAAAAATGGTTAGTACCCTCAGAGCTCAAAGACTGTTTATGCGCGCAATGAGTCAAATCAAGGGATTGGTATTATCAACATCTAGCAAAATTACAAAGATTTAGAAACTGTGGGTCGTATAATATTTACAAGCCAGTATATCTTGAGCCGAGATCTTTACGGTCGTGAAGAGGACCTTCATGAGAGGGTCAGAAAAGAATTATCCAAGATGCATTCCTTCATTTCAAGACTTTCCAAATCTTTCCTGTCAAGTGAGCGCAGCCACACGTCACTGTAGCAATCTTTGGGCAAGCCTGCGGGCCATCGCGACTTCCCCCCCTCTGGTCGATAGTTCGAGAGAACACGCTTCGCGGGTTTCCGTCCAGGTCGCCTCGGGAATTCCTCTTGCCTCATCTTGTGGTAACTTTCATCAATGTTTTCCACGAGTGATGTAGCCAGGGAGCTGCGCCATACCGGGGTGTGCCTCACTCGGTCTTCGTTCAGCACGTCTTCGTCGGACTCGTCTGACGAGCACAGTCGTTCGTCTTCAAATAGATCACTGAATTTTGCAAACGGCGAACTTTCGACATTTCCACACATCTCCTGTCTTCGTTTTGCAAGCTAGAGAACAAGATAGAAAATGTTAGTCTTGAACTTATCATGGTACATCCAAAAGCCCAGAACATACTCGTAATCTTCTTTGTTGTTGACGGTCTCGTTTTTGGTCCGTCTGAAGTACATCTTCATTATTGCTGTATCTTCTCATATGCTTCAGGCGGTACTCAATATGCACTTGCATTAGTTTCATGATACGTTGCGGGTTGTGGTCCACGACATGATACTCTTGACATCCGTATGCTCTGTTGAACGTATCCGTGCAGAATGCAAGAACCCTTCTATTCCAGTCCTCTGCGTTTATATCTTTAGCTGTGCTCAAACCCACATAAGGAAGCCCATATTGCTGAAGTCTACGTCGGTAGTATTGTAGCATACCAGATGCTTCATGTTCCATTTCTTCAGGTTTCCAAGTTGGTCGGAGTTGATCCTGTCTGATCAGGTTGGGGACAGCCTCTCCAAGTGGTGCAGTCTCGTAATCTACAGTGAGCTTCGGCAGGTTTTCGAGGTCTGAGTGTGTTGGGGATTTTGGGAAGTCTACTTTAGAGCGACCCACCCCTGCCATCAGTCGAAAATGCTTCTGTACCTGAAGTGCCTGTGCCAACATTACTTTCAGTTTGACGTTCAATGTGCTGCTTAACAGCTATTCAATCATTTAGGACTCACTGTTTGTTCATCAGCTTCTTTTACCTGTGGAGTCATTGACCTTCGTTCTTGCCGAAGACTTGGACGCTTTGGTTTTTTGGGTGCTTCTTTGGATTTCCTCCACTTTCGTTTTCTTGAGACAGGCGTGGCCGTGCCACTTCCTGTAGCAGATTGCCCATTGGAGTTGATACGTGACGTTGATTGAGAAGTTGATTGATCGTTTTCCGGGTTTTGCACCGGCGTCGATTGTTGTGAGGGTCGTTGGGAAGTGCGATCCGCAGAGGTTGTGCGTTGGAAAGATGGGGTGTTATTAGGAGAAGTCGGTACGCTGGTCTGTGATTTACGAACTAGAGCTCTCAGCACAGATGCAGATCTTTTGGGTGCCGCGGTATAAGAGACATCAACGTGCTTACATCAAAACGAACCCCACGTCCGCCTCTCGCCTCTTCCTCGCGGTATCCTGGACTTGATTGATTATTTTCCGGGTTATGCACCGGCGTCGATTGTTGCGAGGATCGTTGGGAAGCGCGATCCGTAGAGGTTGTGCGTTGGAAAGATGAGGTGTTATTAGGAGAAGTCGGTACGCTAGTCTGTGATTTGCGAAGTAGAGCTCTCAGCACAGATGCAGATCTTTCGGGTGCCGCGGTATAGGAGACATCAAGGCTCCTTACATTAAGAAGAACCCCACCTCTGCCTCTCGCCTCTTCCTCGCGGTTTCCTGGATGGCCTTGCATTTGTGGCGTGGAACAATGTGATGATCCAGACTGCAAGCTGTTTGTAAAATCAAGAAACCCATCCGAGTGTTCTTCATGGGGTGATTCTTGGAATCGAACGAGTGCTTCACGAGATCCTTGAGGAGGTTCTTGACGTGAGTCAGGACAGGGCAATCCGGAAGAGATTTTTTCTATGGCCGCAGATTGGTCAGAAATCTTCCGCCGATTCTCTTCGTCACGATTTCTCAAATCCAATATTTGAAGGCGCAAGTCTTCAGACACCTGTTGAATGTGATGGATTCAGGTAGGGCTCAAGCGTAGGATAATGAGCAATACGCAACACGCACATCAGAAGGTTTATCTTGTACTGCTTGTCGGTCAATTGTGATGACTACCTGTCTTTCAACTGCATCATCTATTGTTTTCCTGAAGGCAGAAAATCTGCTGTTGAATTCGTTTTCAAGATCCAGCTCTGGTCCTTCAACCTGCAAGATCTTGCTTTGCTGAGCCGAAAGTTCTGCAGCCTATTGAGGCAAAGTTTTTTTTGCCTCAGTAAAAAATCAGTTCACAGAAGGGGAACTTGTACACTTACACTGGCCAAAGTCCTTTCTTCTACCATTGAATGAATCAACTTTAGCATTTCCTGTTGAAATTTTTCAAACTTCTCGGCATTCCTGGCTTCGCGCTGGGCTTCAGCTTCCTCTGAGAAGGATTCGACAGCAGAGACTCTGCGTTCAAGATGGTCTTCAGGCTTCAAAAGGGATCAAGCACGAGCACGAACTAATCAGAAGACTGGCTCAAAAATATGGGATAGGTATTGGTGAAAGAATAAAAATGTGGAACCAAACCTTATCAATTTCCATATCATCGCAGATCTGTGGGACCTCGTCCGGAAGTTCGAACTTTTCGGAAAATTGTTCGATAGCATTCTGCTGCTTATGAACAAAGCTTTCGAGTCCCTGCACTACCGTTTTCAGTTCTTTAATTTCCAAGGCCAGAGGTTCAACCTCATCATCCATCATAGTTATGCCGTGTGATGCATTTTGATTCGTCAGCTCTTGATGTAGAGTTGTAATCTCCCTGTGGACAAGGTTAGCCATATTCTTGCGATCTTCATCTCTCGCACCCTCCATAAGTTGTTGCTGAGCTTTCAAAAGCGCTTCGACTTGGTTAAAAATTTTCTTGATAATCTCTTGTTCTTTTGCAAACAGTTTCTAGAAGATATGCGGGAAAAACAGTTCAATTAAAGAAAGTTCGAGTGGTGTTGATGAGATAAGGGGCAAAAGGGAATAGAGGGAGAGTATAGTAACCTCTTCAAACGTCACCGCAGCTACATCGTTGCTTGCCGTAGTGGTTGAAAGCTCCTTGGATTGATTTGATGTGACCAAACCCAACAGGTTGGACTCAACTTCTTTTGCCTCTATATCATCAATCTTGACATCAATTTTTTGCATTCTTCCCTCTATGCCCTTGATCGTAGAAAGAAGGCTTTGAATTTTGCGGGTGTCCTGTTTGTCACGAGCAATTGTCTACGCATGTGGAAAAGTCAATGTTAAGCAGATTGGTCAGAAATACGAATACCAGTAAAAAACCAAATTCCAAAATGAACCTCTTTTATGGCTTCAATGTTCTCTTTACAGTTCTCGAGATCGTTGTACCACACAGGACCAATGTCTGTACTCTCGCTTTGCGCCTGTTAAGACTTTCTCTTTAGTTTTGTTCAAAGTTATACTCATCATAAAATCAAGACTGACCGGGATTCCGGAAGGCTTTGTAAGTTTTTTCCTTATCTGTTCCATCTGCGTGAGTATCATACCCATCATCACCTGAGAAGGAGAAGCATATCAGTGAAGAATATAAGTCCGACAATCTTTCTACTTACCTCGTTGTCGAGGACCTTTTGCCCTAAGGCCATGACATGCACATTTTCATCCATGACAGCAACAGCTTAAAGTATTTGTTCTAAGAGTGAGATTTGGGGATGAGGTGTATTTTGTGTTTTGATGCTAGGTGTAACTTATGAAATTGGGTCGTGATTGAAGAGTTGCAAGGAATACTATTCGCTGGGTGATAGCAGTCTCAAGTGATGTATATACTGTTTATATAGAGTAAGATTGCCTTTGGACTTTTGTCACGCTGTGACTGGTGTTGCTAGCTCGCACAGGCATACGCAGCCGCGTTTCCTGAGCAATCGACGATGTCTTGAGATTTGAAGGCATCTGAATGATAGGCGTAATTTGCCTTTTTGTTTACTGAGTATCAGTTCAAAGCTGCAGGTATTCAACAAACAACGGATGCGTTTTGAGAAGGCTTACGTATACTCTACGCGGTCTGAAGTTCCGGTACAAGTGCGTAATCATATGTAGATGACTCGAAATATACGTGACATACCAAAATTTTATCACGCGTCACACTTGGCCAAGCTGATCATAGATGAGTCTTGAGGATGCTTTTCGAGGCTCCAGTTGAGCCTCATTGTGGCCTTTCAAAGCGCGTCGAGGACATTGTGTTAGTAGGCAAGTCTGTGCGAGACTCATCAACGCTTCGTGTTTACTGACTATCAGTTCGAAGCATGTAGTCAGGACATACTCAGCTGCGTTTTCTGAATAATAGACAACACCTTGAGATTTGAACATATCACGATCTTAAGCAAGTGCTCAGACTTGGCCAAGCTGATCTTTACATGAGTCTTGGTAATATCCTTTGGATCTTCCAGTGAAGCATGATTGTGTTCTCTCAAAGCACGTCGAAGTCGTGTTGGGTGTATGTATACTGAGTTGATGTGCACGCACGTCAGCAAGAAGGTACTTCCAAACACTCATCACACGCTCAACTCCTCCGTCACATATCTATAATCAGTGACTTTGACAAAAATCGAAGCGTTCTCTTCCAGTTCAGCACAATTGTCACCTTTCGAAGCACGTCAAAGTCACAGTGCCACAGCCTACCATACATGTCTAGTTCGAAGCAGGCGAAACAACGGGAGATCTCCGTTTTCCAAACTTCACGTATACCCTCTCATGTTACTACGTCAGGATTACTGAAAGTCAGTGCATGTATTGATAGACGGGAATAGGCTGAAAAGGGCTTTTGGGCAATGGTAGTCGGGTACGCAAGGAGGTCCATTCGTCAAAGACAAAAATTATAACCCATCTAGCTACTAGACGATAATCTTTCCATATGTCTTGTGCGGATGGAGATCTAGGAGGATGAAGAAATACGCTTCCCTAGCTTCTCAAGTTCCCTCTCGATTACCCGATTTCTTGACGCATCAAAAACATAAGTCGTTACACTAGTTTTTGACTAAAACCTTTCAAAGAAGGGGTTTTCTGTTTTTTCTTGTTGATATTTTCAAAGACTTGATATGTTCAACATCAAGGAATCAATACAATTTGCAAAATTGAACAGGAATAGAAAAGCCCAGGTGGTTTCGAATTGGATTCGAAATGCCATGGTTTAATCCGCGAGAATACGGTGATCGCTTGTAATACATGCAGTGGCCAGCCAGATGAGAAAAGTTCACATACGACCTGTAGATTGGGTTCGAGATAATCAATGAAATCGCAGTCACAATTCTGATTATTTATGAGTATCCATGTAATCAAAGGTGTAATCTTTATATAATTGGGATCATTGGAAGGGTGGTGTTATGACTCCACAAACAGTACGAACTAAACCTCATTCAGACCTTTCTCCAATGCAAGCTCATTGTTAGTCAGTTGCGGGTCCTGGGATCATCTTGATTACTTATTCACATTGTTGGCATCAGGTTTATTTACAAACAGCCTAAGTATCGTGTCTACCAGTCTTTTTCAAGGTGGCCTATCAGATGATGTAGGGAATGGATGAAGCACAATATCTTTCTACTGCCCAAACAACAAACGAATTTTGTATCAAGTGGTCAAAAAAAGTTCAAAAATGATCAAGTTTGATTGCACAAAAACTTGCTCAAGTTGATGATTAGTGTGGTTGGCTGATTTATCCCAAAGCACCTGTCAGGGGTATCCCAAGCCACTCCTTGAGCAACAAGCTCATCAACTCGCACCAGTTCCTTCTTTTTGGGAGAGCTGTACACAACCGTCATTCTGGCGTTCGGCCAATTGTCAAGTCCATGCTTGGCTTTCTCGGCAGCTCGAAGCTCAGAGAATCGGATCACTTCGAACCATAGTTGAGCCTTTGGATTGTTTTTCGGCCCAGGTTTGGTTATGAATATCTCGTTGATTCGTCCCCACCGATATGTCGTTGGCCCGCGCGCATCTTTAAAGTGATACAGAACAATACTGTTCCCCTGGTGATGATCCCAGGTCGAGTAGGATATGCCACCGTGATTTACCATTTTTTTTTGGTTGACCATGCGTCCCAGCAATATGTGATGGGAGGGAGGTGGGGTTTTGTAATGCCGAGTAGCCACAACAACATGCCCGCATCCTAACTCCTTCATACGCCAAGCAAGATTCTCATGGGTGACATAGTCCAGGGTCTCTGCTTTTTTTTCATCATAGCAATAGGTGGGTTCTTCAGCTAGATCAATGGTCGTATGCCCGTCAAATTCAGAAGTACTACCTCGTGGGCCACCACTGGGATCCAAAAACTTCAAAAGTCTTGTCGCGATGGCTTTTGGAAGATCTTCACACAGTATTTTCAAGATAGGTCGTAAGTTCTGCCCCGTGGTCCATATCTTGATTCTTGTCAGTTCGCGTGAATCTATGATTTATTCGTCAGTCCAGTCTGTATTCTAGTCAGTAAAACAACTTGCGAACTTACTAGGATGGTTGTTGTTGGGAATATTCGCCAGCACACCATTCAGCCTCTCAAAGGACCATGCAGTCCAGAAAGGAGCAGGACCAAAGCGTCGAATGCACTCTGGGAGATGAAGCGCCATGTGATGATTGGGTAGCACAGGCAGTGATCTATAAAGTTTAGAATATCCGTTTCGATAGCTTCGAAGGTGATATCGGAGGGATCTGACGTCATTTTCCGTCACTTCCACCCTTCGAACAATATTCACTACACTTATAAGATGGAGGACATTGCGAACAAAATCGTGGTCTGTGAAATTTGCTGCACCGTCTTCTTTGTTCAGGACAGAAATGATAGCAGGAATTATCATGACCTGAAAAAGAATTACCCATTCGTCCGCCTTCAATTTCCCACCCTTCCGCGTGCCTACAGTACTGGGAACACGTCCAACCCAAGATGGAAGCCGGATATTCTTTGCGATATCTTGCAACGCGGCTAAGTTTTGGTTTTTGTCGAAGAACTGGAAACCAGGTTCATCTCCATAGGCCTCTTCGTAGTCAGAGAGGTCGTTGTCCAATGCTTCGTCCTCTGAAAAGCCATCCGTATCTTCTTGGCTTGTGTGGTCATCTTTGAGGGATGTCTCCGGAAATTGGTTGCTCTCTAAATTCATATTTTCAAGTGCAAACAACAATCTATCATCATCCTCTGCTGATAGGTATCCCGTAGCTGGGAGTGATGATTCGGAATCCAAAGTTTCGGCCTCTGCATTGCCTGAATCATCCATCTTACGAAGATCGGATGCCCCTGTCTCTGTATCTGAGCCTTCGCCATCTCTATCGTCCATATTCTTATCGTCGTCGGGAGATTGCGAGACAGACTTCATTCCAAACGCCTTTGTGCCATGATTTTTGACTATGCCAAGAAATATGTTGTGCATTGGTTCTACGATGGTGTTCTTGAGAGGATCAAAATAAGGTAGCTCCCACAGCACAGAGTATCGTACGCCGTATTCACCAAATATCGCTTCCCGATCTTTGACCGTTGTTGCATTCCTCCATGCCAAAGATTGTTCCCGAAGAGTGTGCGTACATTTTCTTAGTTCTCTCGGAATCTGTAGAAGATTTATGTCATCCTTGTCGATCTTACACAGTGAGCAAAAGTGTCGCTTTGACGAATGGCCAGCCATTCCCAAAACCTTTCGTATTGCGGGAAGATCACAGATAATGGGACCTAGCATAGCACGAATTATTCTTCCATTTGTAGGGTATTTGGCGGTAGAAGAGAACTTTACACCCTTCCATAGGACCTGCAGTTCGTGAACCAGAGGTGCCAGCACGTGGTTTATTTGGTCTACGTTAGGCTCCGAAGGACCAGGTGTCAGGCCAACCAGAAAGATGTTCTCCTGAGATGTCCGAATCTGAGGCGGCAAGTTTAAACAGACCAATGCAATAGTACCCAGCGAAATTTGCTTCAAAGCAGCCTTATTTCCGTTAGCATTAAACCAATCCACGTTCAAGGCAAACACCAGATTTCCGGGAAGGGAGGTAAATTTCTGTCCGTCTGGTCCACGAAGCGAGTGCCACATTGAAGCGTGCCGCACGTCTTTCATTGTTGAGCAATCTTTTTCAATTTGTTTTGCGTCCCATTCCAGCAGTTCCTCAATTCCAGGCCGATTCAGAAATCGAGCTAACCAGTCAGTGAAAGATACGGTTGAAAATAGCCGGCATGGTTTTGGAGTGGTCCCGTCTAGATCCTCAGCTCCATGGGAAAGGGCTTCTGAACATTCACGGCTCCGGGGGGTAAGTCGAGACGTGCAAAACTTGGGTATATCTTTATTGTAGGACAATTTGAAGCATTTGGGACAGCATACTGTTCGGCGAATCTTGGGCTCAACTCTCAGTCCATCCAGAAATGTACTCATAGTCTTTGGCACCACGACATGCGGATCCTTTGCTTTCTCGTAGTCAATGGAGGACACTGAACCTATCAGATGCAGGCAAAGTGTGGCTGCCTCCACACTTATGTGTTTGAATAGATGTAAACACGCGATCATGAGGAAGTAGGCTAAGTCACCAGGATGCCAACGCCGAAATGTTTTGTAGTATTCTGGGCTGTAGATGCCTGAAAACCAAATAAATAACAATTGTCAACAATTATGTATATCAAACTACACGTGTATTCAAGAAATGAAGAGGTTACGGACTTGAATCTATGATTGGACCATCCCACATTGGTTGAAAGTGGCTTTCGGTTGTTTTGTGGCTGGCTGAGGTTCTGTCTGAGTTTGGATAAGCAAAGGGCGACGTTTCCTGTGAGGCATTTTGAGAATCTTGCAGTTTTGATGGGATCTCTGTCACGTATAAAGTATTAGAGCCGGCAATGAATTAGAAGATGAAGCAAATGTACCCCCACACACCTGAAACATCCGAGGGCAGAGACGTTATTTGTGTCGCGCAAGTGGGACGTGTTCCAAACCCCTTGACGTGTGTTTTGTAGTTTCTGGGCCTCCACAGGGTTCCTCGTACATCTTCCCTGTGTGGGGTTCTGTAGGTGTTTTTCTGACAGTCGGAACAGTGACAGGGTATTAAAGTTGATGGGGTCATCTTGCAAGACGCTGATTAGCAAATGAATAGTATACGATAAATATAAATACTTTCCACGTGAGATGTCCAAAAACGAGTATGTATGATGTGACTTTTAGTGCCCTGCGTCTTATTACGAATTAAAATACAGAGTCAATTGCTTGTTCAGGATTCAGAACTTGGTGCGCAACATGGGATGTTGATTGTCCAAGCGAAGCATATAAGCCGAACTAAGGATGTCTTGTATACGCTGAAGACCATAGGATGGTAGAATTTTGAATTACGTAGCTGTGCTGCA
Source organism: Melampsora larici-populina 98AG31 (assembly GCF_000204055.1). Classification (NCBI taxonomy): domain Eukaryota; kingdom Fungi; phylum Basidiomycota; class Pucciniomycetes; order Pucciniales; family Melampsoraceae; genus Melampsora; species Melampsora laricis-populina. The sequence continues at coordinate 1,107,346 of NW_006768774.1, forward strand.
CGCTGTTTGATATCAGGCAAGTATGCCGCAAAACCTCTGCTAGGCGCAAGAACCTGAATTTTCCAAATTCACCTGAGGGATGGCTTACGCGCTGAGTCTGTATGGTTTTGAGCGACTCAGCGGCTGCGTAGACATTGGGTCCAAGCCAAACAAGAACCTCAGCCACTAGCTCATTAAAGCGTTGTACGAATGGCGTAGTACTCTTCCTGTCTGGAGAGACAGGGGTGCGTTATATAATTTGAGGACATCATTCCATAAATCATCATTCTTCCACCATTCTTCGGTAATTGAGCGCAAGACCATAAATCATGTCCATCCACAAGCAAAACAAATGTCAGACTCAGCCGCGCTCTCCACTGCCCTTCTCGGCAACCAATTCAGACCCAATGTCGAATGCCACTTCAAGCACCAGCTATCGGCATATTGATAAGGCTCGGAAACATACTCGCAGGGCAATTGCACGGGACATGACAAGCAAAAAAATCACAGACATCAAAGAAATACTTCATGGTCACGGAAAATGCAGGCAAGATGCTTCTACGTTTCGACCGGAAATTAGACAGGCACGTGTCCCTCTTCTTGAATGAGCTCTAGAGCACTGTCCTGATGCGAGCCGGCCTGTTATACAGGGTCAGCAAGCCAATATTCTCCTATCAATCGATTTGAACGCGAAAAAAATTCAGATTTACCCAACGGTTTACAAGGAGGTTCGCGAAAAGCGTTTCTACGAAGGTGTGTACTACATAACCTTTCAAGACAAGATGCTGTACTGATTGATCTTGACTAAACCACAGGACCCGGCTTCCGTTTTGTAACTATTTTGTCTTTTGGTGTGTTGATGTCGCTCCTTGAGGAGGCGTATCCAACCCTATATTGCGTAGTACTAGGATCTCTTTTGGTCATAGAATGCTACCTTACCTGAATATCCACTCAGTCAATGTATCTGTGATGAATGAGACCAGTTTTCATAGAATTCTTGAACTTCGAACTTACTTCGAACTTACTTCGAACTTACTTCGAACTTACTTCGAACTTACTTCGAGCTTACTTCGAACTTACTTTGAAATTACTTCAAAGTAACTTTGAACCTCGAATTTCGAAGTAGTGAAAGTCCAAGATGTCTGATACAGGCATACAAATTCAATAGTAAAAAAGAGCCCATTTGGAATGATCCCAAGCAATTCATTAATTGCCCACCAAATTGGTGTTGTACAGAATGGGCGAGTCACAGAAGACTAGAGAAGGTAAGAAAATCACAGCTTAAAAGAAGGTACAAGATACCACTCAATTTTTTTTTCCAAGCACTCCTCTCAGGTAGTCTTAAGTACAGACTGGTATGACGAAGTATTTCTCCGCATTACATCTTTTATGAAAGAAACAGAAGTGTGATATCATAACTCAAATACAAAAAACAATAGGCATAGGTACAACCGTTTCCACATCACGGGGCCTTGACGTATATATACAGAGTTGGCAGAGTCACGCGATTTCTTAAAAGATGTACAGACCGCAAGCAAGATTATTACTAGACGCAAGATATGAAAAAAAAACCATAAGGGCTATAGCAACGTAGACAAGGAGGATACACCTTATCAACTTGGTAAAAAAAAAGTAGCGTTCAATAGCTGATGTTGAGTACTCACGTTGATGTCCACCTGATACCTTCAAAGACCAACAAACGGTCCGTATTTACGGAGTACCTTGGCTCTGAAGATGCCAATGACTTTCTGTTTCAACATGCGAGTGGGAAACACGTGACTGGGTACGAAGTGAAGGACGATTGCTCGGAGGATACCACAAGTAGCCGAGCGAGCGCAAAGGTTGCAGTCGGGTGACAGGAATTCGACAAAATTTTCCGGTAGGCTAAATATCTTCTTCCAAAATAGAGGGTCACCGTTAGGCGTTGCTCGCGTCGCCCTACTCCTGACCGCTATGACGCCGCGGCGCCGATTGCGAATAGGTTGAGCCGGCGCAGGGGTGTTGCGTGCCCGATTGGCAGGGGCTGAGCGTCGGCGTACAGGTCGAGAAGGCAGATTTACGTGCCCGGTAATCGAGATATTTCCAGATATTCTCATGGACATGGTGAAAAATCTATAGGACAGGACAAATTAGACATTGTGAGGAAAATTTGGTAATACGGTGAATGTTGTAACTGACTAAAGAAGTGAAAACGTGATCTAAGTGAGTGGATGCCACGCGATGATACGGCAGGTCAACTATTCCGTAAGGCGATTCCAGATCGTGCTTGAAAGCGCAGCAATGTATGACTTCGTAAAGACTATATAGAAGGAAGAGAAATCAGAAAGCTGTTGGGAAGATATGGTGATACTATCAATATTCTGACTGACCCGAACAGCAAAAGCGGGATTGTTGAAGTGAGCAGATGAAATGTTATGATGTCTGAGTTCAGATGTTTGAGGTGGGAATCCCGGATCTTGGCTTGGAAGTGAATTGATATATGAGTTGTCGTTATCCTTTATGGTGTGTTTACAGAGAGGATCATACAACGCGAACCCCTTGTCGCACAAATCAGTGGTAAGATGCGCTCCTTTCAAGCAGTCTCGCCGCTACTCACGCGCTCGAGAACACGCCATCGACAATGAAGTTGTCATGCTCAGCGGTAGAATAGAGCCCGCATAAACAAAGTATGTTTGGCTGCTCATTACGATTGTGCTACTTTAATGGGTCCCCCTACTTTAACTAATCCTTTTAAGGGCTTGTAGCCCACCTTACCGACGCGATTTTCGGCTTATCACGGCCACCCCAGTGCACGTAAAACAAATCTCCATATTAGTCCCACCGCTATGGCCGTTTTACGTAGCCATCTTTAGAGGGTTGTTTCCCATCAATTTTGTTCATGAAGTTCTTTGTTATTCCAACAGAGTTGTTTTCAAAGGGAAGAGTATAACGTGAAGCCGTTCTTGTGTAAAAATTGCGTATCACGCGCTCCCCTTAGGCTTCGAGCCACGTGCTGATTTCGGCACTGCTACGCACCTGTGAAGGTGGTACTGTGGAACAAAGGAGTCGCGAACAAAGCCGTAGTTGCTCAGTGCGATCGTGTTGAGGCCAGGTCACTTCAAGCTTGAACGTCCATAACCTCCACCTCTACGGCTTCTTCTCTAGATCATCTCTCCAGATTTCTCTTCACCTATTCAGCTTGATTAATCTTGAGAAAACGAACGCCCACTCGAAACTGGTATGCAGTAGCAACAATCATCCTTTATCCACTTTTTCTAGTCTTCACCATCTGCTTGACCTCTGAAGTGCGAACTTCTTTTCAACATCCACTCTTGTAGATGAAGCTCCGCCGCGCACCACGAATCTTCCACAAGATTCGGAAGCTAACTGATAGGCTTACCAACAGAGTCCGTGGACGTGACGGTAAGAATTGGCCTTGATTAATGAGGTGGACCACTTTTTTACGAATGTAACTTTGCCCTCACTTCTGTAGATGTCAAACGTAAACTGATGGAAACGAAGCAAACTATGCTGCCGAGATTGATGATTGCAAAGATTTCTGCCCACACTGACGACGGCACCCCTCGAACCGGATCTGAAAGTGCACCCGAATCCCATCTCGAAGAGAACCTGGCACATGAACATGGCGCCTTGGTCTCCCTTGAATCTTCCGCTTCGGAAATCGGTCCTGCTTCGATTGTTGCGATTGCCAATCAATCTTTAAGCTCACAAGACCAGGTGAGTTTGAAAGGCTATGTATCTAGCTAGGATGCAGGAGCTGACCACCCACGCACCATCTCGTACTCTGAACCGGTTGTGTAAGGCTCTGTCATTGACCGAGAATGTTCCTTCTGAAATTGAAGAGGTTGAGGGAGCGTCGTCTAGTATTTCTCTGGTGTCAGTGAGAAAGCGACCCTACGAAGAAGCAAATGGCTTGGCAGTCCATCCAGATTTGGTCATCAAGCGAGCAAAACATTCGATTGTACACAACTACGCGGCAGTCTTGCGCCTCATGAAGGACATGTATTTGAATGTGAGAGACATCATCTGTGGTCAGTCGGCGATTTTAGATACATTATATCAACTGAGTAGTTTACTAACTTGATATCCTTAGACCAAGGGCCTGAAATTGATCGAGTTACATCGATGGAGATTAAATACGCTCAAGTGCTTAGCGAAATGAGGAGCATGTTTTCACAAGTTGAACATTACTTTCAGGAACTTCTCTTGGATGAAAAGGATACTGTCATGTATGAAGCGGGTCATATCTGAGTTTTGTATTGACAGAGCTTTGTGTTGTTATGTGATTTTCTGGGTCTGTTTGGAATTAAGGTTGTCCGGAGTTCCCTACTGTGCATCTAGCCCTCTGGATGACTTTTGTTTCCACCTTTGTTTTCAATTCTTTCCTCACCTTTTACATAAATCTGGCCTTTTAATTACGTGGCACGCTTTTTGCTCATGCCATCAAAACTTAGCATTTGCTTACAGAAACAGCTGAAGGTATTTTTGAGCATCAATTTTGATCTCCTGCTTAAAGGTTGGGACGTTCAAAGGTTAATGTTACCTTCGAAAGTTAACATTAACTTTCGAGGTTAACATTAACTTTCGGGGTTAACATTAACTTTTGAAGTTAACATTAACTTTTGAAGTTAACAATAACTTTTGATGTTAACATTAACTTTCGAAGTTGACATTACCTTTCGAAGTTAACATTAACTTTTGAAGTTAACATTTCAAAGTTAACATGCTGAGCCTCAGACCTATCATTTGGAGCTAGTAAATGGAAACTCAAACACGGGCAAATTTTGATTTGAAATTCAAAGACATTAAATTCCAGAAGCCCTATCAACGCTTGCTCACTTTTTACTTTATTGTCAAAATTTTGTATGCAACACAAAATTTTGTATGCAACGTTTTTTTTATGGATCACAAGAGAAAATGCAAACCTCATTCGCAAATTAGACTGCATCGGATATGGTGGGATTGGGTCGAAAGATGATCACCGATTTTGTATCGGGCGCGAGATTGCATCGGGGATGCGGGGTAGATGCGGCCTCGGTTGAGGGCTACGCGATGGGATGATTCTATCGCATTCGGGTTTGAGTCGGAAACGTACTTTGCGTGTTTGCATCGGGCTGAGGCTCAGTTGGATGCCACGTACCCGGTTTGAAATCGGAGCTGTCTTCGATCGGATCAGCCCGCCCGTTTTTGAAACGGACTGAACAATCAGTCGCGTGATGCGTGCTCGATTGCAGATCGGAAGTCTGTCTAATCGCATGACTTGGGCGCGGTTCTGCATCGGGGCGCCCTTCCCGAAATGACAACAGGAAGGGCTTTCCGACGTGAATTTCTTGGCGGTGAGTATTGCTAGTAATAAACATAGTGTGTGGACTTTTTTTTGCGCTTAAAACTGGGAATAATACTACACAACAGTATTGCTTTATTTCACTGGTGCCTTTATCTTTTTCTCTGTTATCACAAAGTGGTCAGCAAGTGCCCTTGTGCTGGTTTCTTTGAAGAAGGCAGTCTTTAGGCAACTTCTACTATATTACACGTAGTAGATTATCCCTTCTTAGGTGTTGTAAAGCTCTTGTTGAGCTTCAAATACTACACCGTTTGATAGCAATTTCAATCACACTTTGTGGCAACTTTGATTGTGGGCATGGACTTTGTGAGGTGATAATATATCAAAACTTACTCAACTTCCAAGCTGGACCTAATCACAAAACTCAGCATGATTTTTACACTGATCCTGCCAATGTCAAAGTTAAAAAGTACTCTTAGAGTGGAAGATCTGCTAACAATGCACAAGAATATGGGCTCAGTGTGCCTGGTCCTTATTATGAAGTTGTTGGTGCATACTCAATTTGTTCAGTTTGATTTGGTCTGCTTTGAAATCGCAGCAATCAAAATGGGAGTCTGTCTGGGTTGCAGGCAGTAATCATTCCTTAATCTTGAGCACAATTTGTGGGTGCAGATTCACACTTTTCACATTTTTTTGCATTGCTTATTTCACATCAATCACCATTTGCGACTGGCTTGAAAATATATGTGAGTACTTTCAAAAAAACAGAAAGGAAGTTGTTCAGATGAGGTAGCTTTACAAACCTAACCCTGAATGAGATTCACACATGTCAATTAATTCTAAAGGCTTTGGGACTGAGTTCACGTGGTGGGTGCGGGTTTTGAATTTTGGGCAGGCCCGGGTGCGGATTTTGAACTTTACAAAGGCACACCTATAGTGAGGGCGCTGAGGTGTACCTCTGAGGCATTAAATTTTTAGACAATCTCAACAACATCAAAAATAGCATTTTTATGTTTCATGATACTGCTGGTGATCAAAAAGGGGCATTTCATCAACCACCATCAACAAAAATCATTGAAAAGGTCATCTTTGTCCCAATCCTCATTCCTCAACTAAAACATTGGTCTCTGTATATCAACACTCTCAGGATGATCCTTTGTCATTCCTCCTGCTTTGCTTATCCTTGCCAGGACTTTGAGATGGAATTTGGAAAATTTAGATGCTAAACACACAATTTTCACCCATAATCACCTGGTAATTGGGTGGGATAGAGCTAAACCTGATATGGGCACGCCAACCCTAAAATCAAGCCAAGAAGGCCTGCCCCAGGTCCAAGCTTTCAACATAGTTTACAATGCCTTTAAGGATTTCTCCTTGTATCTTAGTCTTTTATCAATTAGGAAAAATCTATACATTGTCAACAGACTCTCAGAATCCTGTGACCATTGTGGGTGCTCCTCACCAGATTCCTCAACCCACAATAAAACTGACTGCGCACGCTGGCTCCTGTATTGAAGAACGTCAGGTGTGTCAATGCTGAGACAGCTATGCTGCTACCATGCATTTTTGTGTGTAGTGCAGCTGAGTGCAGTTAACAAGAATCTTACCTCTAGGATAGTGTAGCTTGTCAAGTTACGCTATGCTACAAGCTACTGTAGCTGAGTCTTGTGCCTCTACACTGCAAAAATTGGGTTATCTGGAGTTTCCTGCAAATCTGTGTAGGGTAGCTGTAATTCATGCACGCATAAATCAGGCTAGCTGTAGCTTACCGCGCTGGTGTTAGGTACGCTACCTCGAACTATCCGCTACCGCTAGATTAGCTGTCTCAGCGTTGGGCGCATCTAGACGAGCCCGGATCGATGCGCTTTTGGCAATGCAAAACACGCCGACCCACCATAGTTCACTTGCCGTATCAAGTTGCACTTGATGGTAGTGCGTACACCATCGGTCACAAGATAACAACCGTCCTTTGCTCCCTGGATGTGCGACTCGAACTCATCTTCAAGTTTCTGTTATTGATGATAAGGTTTTTTAGGCTACGTAAATCAGGACTTGTGCGCCCTCAGGCTCGAGTAAGCGTGCGTTCCTTTGAAAGGACCACATATGTATTGTACATAGAGGATTGGACCGGAGCGCTCTGAGATGGTGTTATCCTGAGAGCTGTGAGGGCCGATTCGTTGGGTGCCGTAATGATGAGGCTCATTCCATTTCCAGGCAGTCTAGCTCGGTATGAAGATACTCTAGAGCAGTCGTCAAGAAATTGTCGGGAAAGACGATGCAGCATGACACATGTGCAAAATGCAGTTGAGTTGATGTGATGAGAATGAAATTGGGTCACTTCGCGCATGACTCCGAGTCTTGTCCATCTCATTGAACAACTTCGAGCGTTCGTATCAAGAAGAAAAAGATCACCATGCATGGTTTTGTAATGCTCTAACAGATGTTCTGACTTTGATTAAATCACGGTACAAGTAGGTACAGCTAGTGGAGTTTGCTATAAATTAAAAAATGACACGAGCACTGGACCAACATGAAATGCTGAGATCCTGCCATGGTTGGTTGTGCGGCTCCACTACTAGCATTTCCCCTGAATTTATATCAGCTTCATGGATATTCACTGAGCACTCAAATGAAGCAGGTAATGCCTGGAGCTGATCTTAGTGCTGCCCTGAAAATAAAGAAACGTCGAACTCACATGTTGAAAAGGATTATAAATTGTTAGACAAGGTGACGATCATCTCGCTCTTCTCCATCCTCTTGACCATTCATCATATCATCTTCACAGTACAAGTCCATCCTCTATTCATTTTTGAGCACTTGATCATTATCACCAGACCTTTGTGACATTCGAATTTCTACTTCCTTATCTTTTTACTCTTATTTCTCTCCTTATTCAAGTCACTTTTGACCTTTCACCTCTGTCTCCATCTAACGCAATCTACTTATCCTTCCTATACCTAACTATTAATTACATTCAAGATGGGAAGTCCTCTCGATGCCGAGACTGTTAAACTCATCAGTATCACTCAGACCTATTTTGCTGGTGAGCCAACTAAACTTTCTCTACCTTCTCATATCAACTCTTTCTGAAACGAACGCGCAATTTTGTATGATTAGCCATGTATGCGGTCGCTTTGTGGGACTGGATCATCTGTCTTCCTAAGGAATACCGTCGGTGAGCTCTCTCCTTTTCCTACCATGTTCTTCATAGTCACTTGACATCTAACTTACGCGATTTTCGTTAAACATAGAATTTGGAAAGCTCCATTCTCCTTGATTAAAGTCTTGTACTATTGCAACCGATACTACACGCTGGCCAACCTTCTTCTCGTGCTTTACGTTCGTCGCATCGCTGTTTAATCTCCTTCCGATCTCACAATCCTCTACGACTCGTATATGAGCTGACATCTTGTCTTCTGCTCGTCTTAAGGGGTTCTACTCGAGCATGACTACTGCTGAATGCAGCCGTTTTTACAAGTGGGAACCGGGAGTAGCTTCCTTTACTACAATCTTTGCAGAGGCGTAAGTTTTCATCACAGCCAGTCGCCTTGAGTCCCACATATAACCAACTTGTCCTGAATGTATTTCAACAGTATCTTGGTCATCAGAACCTACGCGCTCTGGGGAAAGAACAAGTACATCTTAGCCGGCTTGTTGCTTGGCTTTACGACGGAATGTGTCGTTTTGTTATTCGCTGTGACCCAGTTCCAGGCAGTCCCTACAAGAGACCCTACTGATCCTGAAAGTCGAGGAGCTTGTATCGCTGGTGGTGGTCCCGGTGGTCACGATTGGTCTATGGTGAGTCTCCTGATTGAGCCACATAGGTTGTTGTCGTGAAACTTAGCTAAGCATTTCGGTTTCATAGGCTTATTGGGTCTCACCTATCGTTATGGACACGATCATGTTGATCTTGACGAGTATTCGCGTGAGTCAAGCTCCCTTTTGCCGGGAAGGTCACTTGCAAACAATATTGACTTATCATTGACTTTCTAAAATATCCAACAGGCTCTTCAATACCGTAATCGTGGTGTCAAGAGCACTGTTTTTCAAACGTTTGTCCGTGATGGTATTGTGAGTTTTAATGACTTCATCGGCCCAATTTTGACGGCGCTGACGATCCTGACTATACGCCTTGACCTCGCAGTTGTACTTTGCGGTCGTTTTCGTGGTCAATCTGTAGGCCGCCTACTCTTTGAATTTGAAATCTCCCTCCTGAATTAATTTATTGAATCCTCACTTCTTTTTCGCGTGTAGTATCAACACGATCTTTTACTCGTTGCCCAACCAAGCCCTTCAAGCGGTCAACAGCCCGATGTCTCTTCTGGTTTGTGTTTGACCAATAGTCACGCGAGGCTTTATCCTGTACTGACTCTTTGATATCTTATGTACCCATATGATTGTAGATGACGTCAATCATGTGCTCTCACATTGTTCTCTCACTTCGAGGAGAAGAAAAAGAGGCGATGGAGAATGTGAGCCGAGATTGGCAGGTCAATACATGTATGTTTCCTTTGTTTCACCTACCTCTCATAGATACGTCCCAGCTTTGCCTGACAAAGTTGCAATTTGATTAGTCCTGAGGAAGAAGAAAGAAAACGGCATGAGTAGCAGCGAAAAACGAGGCGTGATCCGCAGTGTTATCGGTGGTGATCATCTGCCCCCAAGCCGCGATATCGATCTCCACGCTTTTGCTCCTCCTCTGGGTACACATCCTTACGAGGCTAACGGTGATAATCCTAGTGGAGTGGCACCCAATGAAGGCTACCCGGATGAGAAATATGGCGGTGTTCATGTTGATGTAGAGTTGGGGGTAGCCGTTGAGAATGAGAAGCGTAGTTCAGAAACCAATGCTGGTGCAGCTGGTAATTCCTGGAACAGGAACCAGTCACACGGAGGAGCCTGAAAGTTTACGAGCGGTGTTGGTTTTTAAATCATTCAGTTACTTTTATCTCACCTTTGGCATGATTTCATTTGAGCTGTACCTCATCATTTTATCATTATCCTTTTCTTCGGTTTTTTTCTTTTGCTCAGCATGGATGTCTTGTCATACCTAGCCTCCAATTTTTTTTCATTGTCTGTTAGTTTTAGTTTCATCTGGTATAGGTTGTCGTTCACGAGTATGTACATATATAGGCTACCTTTTTTATATTCAAGTGTGGCATATACGTAGACCGGGGTTTTAATGTATTAGTTCGTTTTTCACAACATTGAGCGTAAAGTTACTCAAACTCTTGAGACTTTTCCATGTCGAGACCAACCACTAGGTAAAATTGCACTTCATGTAGTGTTGGGAGAAGCACCATCAGTTCTATATCTTGAGGGCATCGTGCCACTGCCTGTGGAAGAATAGCATTCAAATGAGTCGCCTAAACTGGCCCAGGAATCTAGTACTGACCAGTAGAACAGTCAATCAATCTAGGCATGTAGATCAACCTATCCATGATGCCTCCCGCATCCTACATGATTATGATCTCTATCAGTCATGATGTCAAACGATTCAAACGAGTTGAAGATGGGTGACTGAGCTGCTGTAAAAGTACTTCAATCGAAAACCCATCGCTTCTAAACACACATCCCTAGAGATGACGGACCGAGTCGGAGTCGACCTGAAGGTGACACCAGCACTGAATGCAAAATCACTCGAGTAAGTGCTTTTGAAAGAATATCTGTTGACAGATTGACCATGCATGGGAAGTGAATCGAGTAAGGAGTCAATTCCTTCAATCCATGGCTCATACATATACCATATACCACTTTTTGGACATCATCATCTAATCTTTGTGTCCCCAGAAGTATAATCAAGGATCCTCAACGATTGTTGCAAAGCCACCTAATCACAGTGATCAAGCAGACATTTTTTATCTTACGAAGCTTGAGCGGCTTGTAACGATACCCAGGAGAGAAATTTGTCATAAACTTCATCAACACTCCAACAAACCGTCCAGGTCATACTGAGATATCCCCGTAATACATCTTCAGAGAGGCCGAAGAGATTGTCTCAAAGATCCATGTCCAAGTGTTGGGTGAATTTCCTGTGTTTAAAAACTTCATGAGTGCAATCAGATTACAGAAGGACAAAGATAAGAGTGCCGGGATGAACACAGTGTGCTTTGAGCTGTACCTCATATCTTCATCTCCATCAATTCCTTACTTTTTCTTTTTGCTCAACATGTTTTTCCTATCATAGTTAGTCTTCAATCGTTATCTTTGTCTGTCAGTTTTGATTTCTATATAACATCAGTTCTCGTTCACGAGTAGGTAGACATATGTATCTTTTTCTAAAAATCTCATGAATTGAGCGTGAAGTTATTCATCTCCTTCCGAATGTTCTTTTTCCAGAGAAAGTGACATTATTCTTGTTGATATAGTCAGAAGTCAGTAATATATATCTTTTGTTGGTTAAAGTCCCATTTCGATGGCAAAGTCAACGTAGGTACCTTTTAGGAGTTTATAGCTGGTCAACTGTTTATATACAAACATAGGTTACGTCTTGATCAGACCAAGAGCCGAAATAGGCCGAAATTCCTGCTGATATAACTTTTCCTCTACACTGGTGCTCCGGTCTCATCTTGTAGTACTACTCGGGCGGAGAGACTTTGATAAGTTGAGATCTCATCCGACCGATTGAAATGGAAAGACTCAACGCAAGGTATCAGATGACCGAACACCTCTACCTTAATGGTATGATATTTGAAATTTACAGAATGACAAATAAATTCATCTTGATATCTAAGTATCAAGGAAGGTCCTTATTAATACCAAAGGTTGTACTTAATACATCTTTGATCACGATGTGTGATGATGATATTCTAGTACAATTTCTTTTCGCAATTTAAGCTTGCTCCGAATGGTTTTTTTTGTTGAGTTTTATGGTGTGCATTGATTTTGGTGGAAGATGATGAGTCTGAGATGAGATAATTACATCCAGATCTGATTTTCCTTGACGTTGAGACTATACATAGACTGATTGGTATGGCAAAGTGTGGCGATGATGAAGGATGAGAATTTGATGAAGGATCACATTCATGGAGGTTGGAAAGTGGCGCAATCTGGCGCAATGGGATGATTTTGAAATGGACAAAACCTGATGAAACCATTTAGCTTAAGAGATTAAAGCTGTATGACCGATATGTATACATAAGGATTTGGATCTTTACTTCTCTTTACTTCTGATCCGAATCAGCCAGTCAGATGGACTTGATGAGAATAATTTGAATCAGACAAGAGTGTTCTTCAAACTATCATCAACCAATCACCATTCGACATTTATTAATATTATTGATTATTGATTGATGATCACCATTCAGATTGAAATCCATCATCAAGAGTCAAGACTAACTCAATGAGATCAAGATTATCCATCAAATCCATCAACATCATCAATATCTTAGTGATCTCATTTAATAATATTATTCAAGCTGAACCACTGAATCCAAGATTCACTTCATGTATCTCTCAACATTCCGATTCGATTTCAACTTCAGATCAACTCATTAACTTTCATCAACTCTTCACTCAACTTGATCACTCTACTCTTTCTCATCAGCCAATCTTACGTTTCTCTTTACATGGTAATGTTTCAACTCAATCTTTGGGTTATAGTTCGAGAACTAATTTCTTAGGTAATCAATCCATCTCTTTATCATTCTATTCTATTCATCAAATCACTGATCTTCATCTCATCCAAATCACACTTTGATCTTAATCAGCAACACTCATCACTGAATCATCTGTACTTAACTTTCAAACTTTCTTCAATCAATCTGCATTATGCTCATCTATTCGTACTCCAAACTATCTGGCTTCAAACTTCAGCACTCCTACCACTCCTGATCAATCAAACTCTTCTTTGGCTTCTAATTCCGGTTGTCCATATGGCCCAGGTGATCTTGCTCTCGGTTTCTCAATCCCTCTCACAAGTACATTTCCATTCACTTCGATTTCAACTCAGCTTCATCTACTCGATACCTCAACCCCGGCACTCACTCTAGCTTGCGTTCAATTCGATTCGACACCTTATTACCCTCATCAATTCTATTACAAAATCATCTTTTGGATCCCAGTGGCTCTCACTATCACTTATCTCATCGCCTCTTGGACTGCTAGGATTTGGGCTGCAAAAATATCTGAACAACTTGATCATGAAGCTAGAGTGGCCACCAGTATCTCTGATCCTTATAATCCTGCCAACTTTGATTCAATGCCTCATTGGGCTCTTATCTGGTGGAACACTTGGGCCGGTCAAGGTTTACTGGTCTCTGGCGCACTCCTTAGATTTGCTACTCCTAGTGCTCGTGATATCATTTGGCATGCTCAATTTGTGACCTGCTTAGGTCTCTTTGCTGTTCAATGGCCCGATTTCTTCTACCCTATTGTGGCTCAAACGGCTTGGAGTACACTCGTCTTCAACAGCTCCTTCATCAACTCCTTTCGTTCATCATCACACCTTCCTGTCGATGCACTCGCCACGCCTCCGTATGATCCACCCAGTCCGTTTGTGACTCAAATGGACGACCCTCAAAGTCCAATCTACCTCAATCGTAACTTACCAAATCAACTACTCAACTTGAGACCAGAGTCACCTGGTTTTGAGCGATGGGCAAAGATCTTGGGTATCCAGTCAACTCAAGTCTTTGGTACCTCGGCTGTCTTCTTTGGAATCATTTGCGGTGTAGCTATCGTTTGGGGCGTAATATGTTATATCATAGATGTTTCAATCTCTTGCCTGAATCATCGAAAAGAAATGGCCGCAACTGAAATTGATGATGGTGTTGGATATGAAAGTCGAGATGGTAGAGCTCCTTCAAAGGAACTTGAGGATATTGTCCGTGATGGAAGTACGTCCGCTCAATCACCATGGTGGCAACCCAAACTCTCAGGGGGCTTTCGAGAAAAATCTCCCAAACGACCGCCTCAGCGTAGATTGTCTGGTATTGGACCAAAGGGCTTTTCTCGATTTACTCACGCTTCAGCTTGGAGGCTTCATTGGGCTTCACTACAAGGTGAGTTTTACCACTCAAGATCATAACGGGTGGGGTCAATGACTGACAAATTGTGCTCATGACATCAACCCAGGAAATCTAACTAGAATCATCTTACTGTTCTATTATCCAATGATTAGTTTTGCTTCTTATCAATTGAGCCTCTTTGGAACAGCATCTACTTCTTCAATCGCAGTGGCTGTGGTATTTCTTTTTCTTTTCGTCTCAGTACCAGTTTTACAAATCTATCGAATCAAGAAACGTACACCTGTTCAACTTTTGGATGACCTTCCCACCATCCTTGCTCTTGGTCCGCTTTACAATACCTATGCTGATCGGAATGAGATCTTCATCGCTGTACGACTCTGTAGTGCCTTGGTAGTCGGGATCGCTCTGGGTGCTAGTCAATCTATGGCTATCATCCATGCTGTAGTTTTATTGGTGGCTGAGATGACTGAGACAACTTTGACGGTGAGTGAGGCAACAAAACAGCCTTCAGGCCTTGTGATCGAAGTGCTCAACTAACGGGTTCATTTCTTTATTCATTACTTCAGTCTCTATGGCTTCCGTGGGGTGACGGAGCTGCCATGGCCCCATTATCTTTTGTCTTTTCAGTCTCTCGAATCATCACGGCTGTGATCTTGGTGGTCTTAACCCCAACAGTTTCCCTCGGTTCGATTGCGACCGGATGGCTAACCTATGTGATCTTGTTACTACAAGCCATTGTGTTTCTACTACTGCTATTGATGTTATTGGTTAAGATTGTTGAGCTCGGATTGCGATTAATCGCTCATATTCCATTTGATGAGACCCGTAGTACTCGATCAGGTGGGCTCAAGGGTGCGATCCGAAGATGGGACCGAAACGGGAACCGCACTACTCGTCATGGTCGAGCTGCCGCAATTGCTGCAAGACGAAGAAGGCGAAGGAGAATTAAGCAAAGTGGAAGCACTTCACTTGGTTTGGGTATCAAACAACCTAGCAACACCTTACCTCCTAGAACATCGATTCAGTTTTTGGATGGACAGCTAAAGGGATCTGTTTCAGGCTTGAGCACATCTCATCCGCTCATCAGACAAGAACAGGATGACATGCGGAACCGGATCAATGTTCTTTCTCATGGTCATCAATCACCTGTTGGTATGATTGGAATGAATGACGATGACGGAAATATAATGTCTGCGATGTCACAAGGACCATGGCTTCGAACCCAACCACCTTTTGAACTCAACACGATCCCATCAGCACATCATGAATCTCATCATCCTGTTCATACGCCACCGAAACCTCCTCCCACCACAGCTGTGGCTTCATCTGGATTTGCGGTAGTCAGAGGAGGTCGAGCAACAGAAAAGACACCATATGAAGTTCATGATGATGGAAGAAGAAGAGATTATCCACCCATGGCACATCAAGCCCCATCTACATCTGGATTTTCATCTTTCACTGGAAGTGGGAATCGTACGACTACTAATTTATTTGATCAACCTGATCATCATACTACTTCACCTAGAATTGAAAACCAAAAGAAAAAGATTGCAAGAAAGAATAAGCGGACGATGTGGAGAATTGGAGGTTTGAGTAATCGGAGAAGAAATGAAAGTTCATCTGAAGATGATGAGACAACCGAAGAAGAAGAAGAAGAAGATGATGAACCAAGAGAAGGGAAGAGTCGGATTGGAAGATTGTTTGGGAATTGGAAACGGTCATCGACTACTTATCAAAGAAGATCATCAACAGAAGATGAGCTAATTGAAGAAGAAGGAAATGTAGAACCCACAAGTAGTGGTGGTGGTGGTGGTACTAAGACCTTTGAAGTGGTTAGACAACCTAGATTGAAACCTTCACCTGCTTTGGTTCATACGCCTGTTACGTCATTGGGATTAGGAGGAGGAGGAGATGACACGGATTTATAATGTCTTATGAGAAAGTTTATTTAGTTTATTATTACTTGGGAAAACTTTGAAGGATTTGAATTTAGGTTTAACTTTTCTTCTTTTTCTCTATGGACCTTTTTTTGTCTATTGTTTTTTTTTTGGCTATTATTGGCAATGCTTTTTTTTACTTTTTTTTACTTTTATGGGATTTTGGATTTTGGATTAGAGTGTTTTTCATTTATTTTTATTGTTGTTTTTCTTTATATTTTTATTGATGAATTTCATGAATTTGAATGGATGAATGTGTTTATATGTGTATAGACTCATGGGGGTGTTTTGGGGGAAGATATATATGGGATAAAAGAGGATAAATCAATAATTTGATAATTCGCTTAGGGCATGTTTGCTTAAGGAATTTCTGACCAGAAATCACATTCTGTAAATTTTTTTAATGCAAAAATGTAACATGCTCCACTAAATAGACATTTTAAATTTTGCAGAATGTGATTTCTCACCAGAAATTGCTTAAGTGAACACGCCCTTAGGGCACATTTGCTTAAGGAATTTCTGACCAGAAATTACATTCTGTAAATTTTTTTAATGCAAAGATGTAACATGCTCCACCAAATAGACATTTTAAATTTTGTAGAATGTGATTTCTTACCAGAATTTGCTTAAGGGTGTGTTTGTTTAAGTGATTTTTGGTCAGAAATCACATTTTACAATCATACACCACCGGGCAGCCTTTGAGTGAAAGAGGGCTGCCAGGGTGCGGTGAAGGGCTCTGTGAGTTTCACAGAGCTTCCGACTTGAATCACAGATGGAACCCAGCGATGTTGAACCCTGTGCAAGTTTGAATCACATGGATGTGATGTCACAGCCAGCAGCGGTGAAACCGTGTTACAATCAGGTCGTGATCCGTGGTGAACAGATTCACATTGGCCACGTTGATCGCCGTGTGAACATCGCATCAGCTCTGCCTACAATGAGATCACCTGAGGACCTCATTGTAGCCATACAGAGCAGGTGACCTTGGCCACCCTGAGTAATTTCCGTTTTGGATCAAGAACTTCGATCCCGAGGATTTCTGCAGCTTGTATCACAAACCAGGGAACCAAGTCCATTAGGGCATTTTGAAATTGAACCAGTGGGCATGGCAGGGTGTGGCACAGTCATTTCAGGTCAAGACCCTTTTGGTCCAGTTTGAGATTGACCCAGTCATAGAGGATCTTTGTCCCATTGGTTGAATATTCATCAACAACTAACGTTCAGAATTTATTCTCCTTCAAATCATTGTTTTGTTATCTCTCAATTATTCGTTCTTCTATACATCAGAAAACATCACTCTTCCAATTATCTCTCAATCACATTTTAGGCCCCATCATTATTGTTCAGAGCATTCTAGGCACTTCTTTTTCCTACTTCCATTGTTTAAACCTGTGTCACTTGCAAAACCTCTGGCTTCAAATCTTGAGCTCATCTCAATGCATAACCCTGCAGCTAGAGTTCAAGCAAGTGTCACAGATTTACAATAATGGATGAAGTGATTAAGAAACCTAAACATAAGTCTCTGAGTACCATTCTTTCTCACAAAAATTGTACCAAACGGAAGAATGCTGAGAAAAAAAATCAAGATCACCCACCACCCAACCATTGAAGTGCCAAGATTGCCAAGCTCACTGAAAGATATGGACTGCCACCCAAAACAAAATTCCTCTTTTTCAAGAAATTTGAAAATCCTCCTTTTATAATCTATCATGGAACTGTTGTTTATCTCAATGCCAACACCTCTCAATTATTAGGGATTTTTCAATTTGTTGAGCCAACTCCTGAAAATGTGGCTTTTTTTGAAAAGTACAACCATTCAATTTCAACTGTCTATAAACACGCTCAAGCACACGGACTTTGTAAGACAAATGGTGCTGCCAAAAAAGCCAAAGCCAATTGAAAGAAGTATGGCAAGATGTATTGTGCTGGTTTCAGGCCTGGATTTGACCGGCTTGTTAAAGCAGGTTAGTTAATTTCTCTTCAAATTATGTTCAATCAAGCATCAATATTAATGACATACTCTTTCAGCTACATATGCTTTCAATGCAGCCACAGGTGCAAAGCTTTGGAAAATGCAAGAAGATCTCACTCGTCAAGGAAATCTCCCAGCAATTGAGGACTTCTTTGCAGAACGATTTTCTGGATCATCTTCTTATGCTTTTAAATCTAATGCTGAAGTTGCCGCAAGTACTGGTGCACCTTCTTGGGACAGACAATCATTTTATGTATCACCTAATGCGCAAGTCTTTGCTTCAAACATTGCTGTCACCTTTGACAAGTTTGTCAATGCATCTCATACCAACAATGATATTACTCAGTATGCCTTTGGTTTTTTCACACATATCAATCGCCAAACTGGGAAACTGTACTCTTTAAAAAACAATGAGTATCAAGGAAATGTTGTTGGTGACAGTTTTCATTTGGACGACTAAAACATCACAGTTGATTACAATGCACTGCGTCCACCACCTCCCTTCTCGACATTGAGAAGGGTAGAATGTCTGGATTTGGTTCAACTTTGTTCCAACTTTATTGCGGGTTAGTTCCACTACTGAGTATCCCACTCAGCATAGACTGAGAGATGCATGAGTGATTGATCAGAAGCCATTGAGCCTCAGGGAATTCCTCAGACGTTAGATTCTCTGCCTCAGGATATTCCTTAGAACTTCAGACTCGCTTATGTTTCCTTTATGTCATTCTCTTATGATCCAACCCTTTTGACCAACACATGAACTCAAGTTCAAGTTCATCAACTCGATTCATCACCGTTGCCTAAAAAATCCTTCATGAAATCAACTCGATCAAAAGAATACCTAAACCAATTAATCAAATTAATCACTCAAATTCGGCTCATAACCGGAGAGTACATGTCACGAGAATTTCTTAAGTGTCTTAAAGAAAACGGCACAACTATGTATCTGTCAACTTCCAATCTACCCTCATTCAAAGAGAGTCAAAAGAATTACCCTAACCAATTCAAAAGCTGAAGGTTTTAAAACGATCAAGAAGAAAGTCTTGATAGTTAAAGAGATGATTAAGATTGATCAAAATCTCCAACTTTTGACAAAGTCGAAATAAATCATTAAATAACTTGATCATCATCATTGAAAAGTACATCAACTTATTCCCAGTTCTTTCTATTGATATATAGAAAAGTCAAAGATGTTCAAGAAAAGCCCAACGAATGCATTTTAAAGTTGTTAAAAAAACCAAACTGAACCAGATTATATTCTATGAGAGATATATAGATGACTTGTTTTGGATTTAGAACTAATCAGATGAGTCAATTCGCTTCTACTGGCCCAGAAGCCTCCGCTCCACAACCTTCACTTGTCTTAGAACAACCAGAGTTTGACATTACCGATGCTTTTGACTTTGACGATTTGGAAGTTGAGGAAGAAATTTCATCTATTAGTGGGTTTACAATTCGAACTAAGGATTCAAATCTGATATCTCAGCACCCTTACATTAACGCATCATCGAATTAAGAACTGGAATCTTATCTAAATCATCACCAAGAAACAAAAACTAAAAAACTAAAGTAAAAGAAATCAAAGAAAAGAAAACTAGAAATCAAAGCCGGCTTAGTCCATTAAGTCAACCGAATCTTGATACATCAAATTCAGAAGATTTTGAAGTTTTGATCCCATTGTTTGTTCCTAATATTGAAGCTTTTACTTGTTTCAATAATCCATTTTCGACACCTCAAGAATGGACAACTCATCCAGATCACGGATTGACTCCTAATCCTTCAAATAAATCAAAATGAGAATCGTTTTTAGGAGATGAATGAAACCCCATCTGATCAGATGAAATGGTGGCTGGTCTGAATGCTGCTGTGAAGTGGAGGTTGAGATATGAATGAGTTTTACAAATAGGAGAAAGTGGAGATTTTAAAAAAAGAGAATAAACTTGGATGCTTGATTGAAGTGGATTCGAGTAAGGCAGGAGTAGATTGAGAAGATAATTGATGTAATAATTGAGGAGTACTCTTATAAGATTGAATGGCTTCAGGGGTTGGGCTTGAATAAGGTGAATCGATGTTTGAATGATGAGTGGTAATAGTAGTGGGTGTTCGTTCAGCTTCAGGAGATGCTAATGCGATGATGTTCACATTATAATTGTTACTATCGATAGAAGTTAAAGTAGGTGAAGTACTTGAACTAGGATTGTTGTTCTGATTATTGGTCGAAGTGATATTACTAGGATGGTTATTGATTGATGTTAGATTTGGTAGATTTGAAGGAATCATGGAATTTCATGGTGATAATCACTATGACCAATTGAGTACCAGTCCATGTACGACGTTTTTATCATCTTGTCAAGATGGAGAAATTCAAATCAATCTCAATGTGATACGTAGACGGAGTTCCCATTCCAATATCTTTCACTTGATTGTACAATTGATCCTGATTCTAAAAGTGATTGATATTCTATTAGATCAATTTGTGATTTGATTTCATAAAATGCATATTGGAGTTGTTGCATAGCTAATGCTCTTGCTGCACTGATAGAGGTAGTCTTGAAGAGTTGACTGTTTGAACTGAGTAAAGGCCAGGCACGTCGTAAGTAACTTCATCTCGTTTGGAATGCATCCTTTGGAGGAATATTGATTGAAAGGGGTTCAAGGGGGGAATTGTTCAGTTGAGAAAAATCAGGCGGCGCGCTGATGCGCAGGTCTGAGCTGTCCAGGTTTTCAAATGGCTTAGGCTGCTTAGGGTTGCTCAGGGTTGCTGATGTTTTGAATGAGTGGAAGAAACAATTTTTTGAAAAGATCTTTCTCGCAGCAAACCCTGACCATTCTACCCTTCTCGACGTCGAGAAGGGAGGTGGTGGACGCAGTGATGCATGTGATGGTGTTGTTGAGGCACTGTGGGCCAGCCACATTCATCACCACGCTTTGGCCGCAAAGACTTACAATGTCAAAAATGTCAAAGTTGTCCCATCAAGAGGAAAAGTCACTTGCTTTGGCTGTGCTTGTCAGATTAATGAACGTTTGGTAGAAAGAATCAGTCAAGTCAATGACTTGCGTGGTGAGATGGATGATGAGGAATGGGAAGAGTATTGAAGAACTGTGTTGACTGGATATCCAGAGGAGGCACACAAAAAGATGACAAAATTGGCTGAGAAACATGGTATTGATGACATTAGTTTGATTTTTTCTCCCTGAAATGTTATTTGTCAAACACTGCTTGTTTTCCTTTTTTTGAATCTTTCACCTACATTTTCATGCCTGCAAAATACTATTCTATCAATTTTAAGCCTTGCTTTGCATCCATATGGGATACTTTTCCAACCTTTGGCTCATGTTGAGCTAGATGTGGATGAACAGAAATGATATTCACTCCTTGAAACAAGGAGTGAAATAATCATGAACATCTCATCCTTGAACTTTGCTTACCCCTACTTTCTTTCTCAAAGAAAGGCTTTACCGATCCTAAATATCAAAATTTCCTTGTACTGCACTTTTTCAAGATGTGTATTGTAATAACATTCAAAAAAAACCACACAAAGTTTGATGTGGCAAGTTTTGAACATAGTGAGATTGATAGAATAGAGGACTGTGGGAAATCAAGCAATCAACAAATCCTGTGCAAGAACAAGTCAGTTTAAACAAAACATTCCTTTTCCAATCATCCAGATCTGAAAGATAAAGCTCACAATCCATATTGTACAAGTCTTTCTTGAAGAAAACCTCTATATCAAGTACCTTGAAGATGGCTTCAGAAGCCAATGCATGTAAGCTAACATATGTGATTTATGTGTTGTAATGAAGTTTATCTTTTGATCTGTTGATAGATTTTGATAAACTACCTGGAAGCAACAAATTTCAATGTTGGCTTTGCAAGGGCCAGGGTTTCGCAGATAAAGCAGGCCATGCAAACAGTAAAACTCACAAAGCCAAAGTTAAAGGTGCAGAAGAAGCTCAGAGAATCGAGGTTGGCATGAAATGTTAACACAGTGGAATCTGTGAAACAGCGATTGACATCTAGGTAGGAGGATTACAAGTGTGAATCCACTCTCAGAAGAGGAGTAGCAAAGGCAG
Organism: Melampsora larici-populina 98AG31; assembly: GCF_000204055.1. Classification (NCBI taxonomy): domain Eukaryota; kingdom Fungi; phylum Basidiomycota; class Pucciniomycetes; order Pucciniales; family Melampsoraceae; genus Melampsora; species Melampsora laricis-populina. The sequence goes on from NW_006768774.1 coordinate 1,129,561, forward strand.
ACAACAGATCCCCCCAATGGGTCTGTTCGTGCTAATGAGACAGAAGGTCGTGGAATGTGATTGAAATAAATAATTCCTACTAAGTGTCACTTAGTTGGAGGATTTATGAGATGAGAATAAAGAGACAGTTGTCTCAGGACGTAAGATGTATATAAATAGATATTAGTTTATTGTGAATTGCATTTTATGATAATGAAAATCAAGATGAAGCACAACAATATATGATGTATATATACAAGTTTCTGAACTGAACATAGATTAGAAACTGATTCTTACAAGATGAACGTGCAGCAGCTCAGCAGTCGAGCAAGAGTGCTGATTGCTTAGGATGAGGAGAAAGTGTTGAGTATCGGTGATACTCATTAGGGTATCAACATCCCCCCTTGCTCAATACTTTTGCAGGTATAGGAAGTGAGTTTGTAGTTATAAGGTGAACTTCTTTGGTATTGACATTACCAATTAGGAACCGACACCGATTTGTCATTTCTTTTGGGGCGTTCTTTGTGAGAAAATCGGCGGGCATTAGTTTTGTATCAATCATATGAGTGGATATTTGATGTGAAAATATTAAGTCTCGAATAAAATGGTGTCTTATATCTATATGTTTTGATCGGCTGTTTGTGGCTGATTCTTGAGACAGGAATACCGCACCATTGTTATCATTGAATATACTGAGAGGTGGAAGAGATATTGGAGATGTTGGAATAGGAGTCTGAGTTAGATGCGAAATCATTCTTCTCAACCAAAGACAATGCTTTGCACAATCACCAAGGGCCATGTACTCTGCTTCAGTGGTAGAGAGAGCGACGGTAGGTTGTTGACGACTTTTCCAGCTGATTAAAGATCCACCCAGTGTGAATACATATCCAGTTGTTGATCTGCGAGTATCAGTACAAGCTGCGTAGTTGGCATCAGCATATGCACGAAGTTCAGTTGATGGGCTATTGTGTTTTGTGAATAATATACCACGATCCAAGGTGCCTTGAACATATCTAAAGAGATGCTTTACAATTTTCCAATGACGGTATGTGTATTTTGATGAGTAACGAGCTAGCATGGAGACAGCATATTGTATATCGGGTCGTGTATGGTCAGCAGCCCAGTTTAGACAGCCAATAGCTTGTTGGTACGGTAGATGAACAGCATCTTCTATTTCTTTGCTTGTGCCGGGTGTTAGATCAACAGAGGTTGGAAGAGGCGTGGGTGTAGTGTTACAATGTGTCATGTCAAAACGATCGAGGACATTCTTGAGATAGTGCTCTTGGGACAGATGTATTGTGCGGTTGGTTTGATCTCGTGTAATTTTGATACCAAGGTGTAGTGTGGGTTCAGTGGTCCATACGAGCTTATATAGTGTTTCTAGCTTCTCTCTGCTTTCTTTGATCAGAGGTTTTGAGTTCGAAAATACAAGTCCATCGTCAACAAACATTGGTATGTGGATTATTTTGTCGTTTCTTTGAAAGGTGAATAGTGAATTATCGTCTTTGTATGGAAGGAAACCTATGCTTCTAAGCTTTTCTTCAAGGTCGGCATTGAACTCGCGATGTGCTTGTTTTGTTCCGTAGATGGATTGTTTGAGTAACCAGACTTTCTTCGGAGAGCTCGGGTTATAGAATCCTTGAACTTGTCTTGTGTAAACAGGCATCTTGTTCTTTCCATTGAGGAAGGCGGTACATATGTCGAATTGTTCCATTTCCCAATCTTCAGAAGCACAAAGAGAGAACAGCATATTCATGGTATCTGATTGGACAACAGATGCAAAAGTTTTTTCGTAGTCAACACCCCATATTTGATGATTTCCTAGAGCTACCCATCTAGCTTTGTATTTGATGATATTTCCGTGTTCGTCGTGTTTCCTTTTCAGACGCCACATACCTCCTATAACATTGGCTTCTGAGGGAGCATCGACTAGTTCTCCAACATTGTGAGAGGTCAGTGAGTTGAATTCGCTTTCCATGGCTTTGATCCAGTTTTTGCGTTTGCTTCCTCTCATTGCTTCAGCATATGATGGGCAGTCTGTACTTCTTTTTGCAGCATAGATTGTTAAGTTGCCGTAGCGTAGAGGAGGTTTTTGATCACGTGCAGGTCGCTGAGAGGTAGGATGGGGAATGATTTTTGGTTGGTGTTTGTTGGAGGATTGTACTTGAGGGTTCTCAGAAAAATTTGATGTATTGTTACCTGTTCCGTGTTGGTCTTCTGAAGTAGGAATTGAATCTTCAGTATTTGTATTTGTCTCATTCTTCTTTTCAAGGATTTCTTTTTCTTTATTGTTTTGAGTTACATTGATATTGTTATCTTTTGGTCTTTTTATCTTGATTATTATTTTGCGGGTTTCTTTCTCTTTTTCTTTTTCTTTCTCTTTTTCTTGTTCTATTATTCTTGTTGTTTCTTTATCTTTTTCTAATTGTAATTGCAATTCTTTTTCATGTATGATCTGTTTTTGCTTTGCTTCTTCCAACTTTGCTTCTAATTCTTTTTGTTTTTGGATCTGTTTTTGTTTTTCTTTTTCTAATCTTAACTCTAATTCTTTTTGATATTTGATTTGCTTTGCTTTTTCTATTTCTATTTGCTTTTCTTTTTCTAATCTTGACTCTGATTCTTTTTGATGTTTGATTTGTTTTGCTTTTTCTAATTCTTTTTGCTTTACTTTTACTTTTTCTAATTTCATTTCTAGTTCTTTTTGATGTTCTAGTTGTTTTTGTTTTTGTTTTTCTAATTTTGAATCCAATGATGTTTGACTTTGATTTTCTTTTTCTTGTGTAGGAGATGTTCTGATTCCAGGTTCGGATCTGTTTTCTGTATCTTCTGGTATTGATAGTTGATTTTTAGGAGCATGTATTGATTTTGAGAGTGGGATGAGAGTTTTGGGAGTAAATTCTATTACATCATCAGAGTGTAGTGGTGGATTTGTTGGATAGTCGGATGTTGAAAACTCTGAGAAATTTGGCGAAATTGGTGTTAGTTGTACAGGGGATATGAACGGAGATGAGTTTGTAGATGTGTGGTTGTTTTCAATGAGAATAGGTTGTATAATTGGTGTATTAGATTTTCGTGGTGCATTTGGGAAAGAAAATGTTGATGATGGCGGAAAAGATGGGACTGAAGGGAAAAAAGGTGCAGGAGGAATAGTTGGGATTCTTGGGATAGTTGACATATTCGTTTCTTCATTTGTTGATGTGATCTCTGATTCATGGTTCTGTGATTGGTCAGTATCTTTTTCTGGTGTAGTTTGGTGTTCAGAAAATAGACTCAGAGGGAAATTAAAATTGTTAGTATCTGGTACTTCAATTGGTACATTTGTATTGTTTTTGAATGGGAATAATCGCTCGTTGAATATTACGTTACGTGATATAATTATTTTTCTACCTTTGATATCCCACAAACGATACACCCTTGCGCCTTTTTTGTATCCTACATGAACACATAGTTTAGAGCGTGCAGAAAGTTTAGTGTATTCAGATGTTTTTAGAAGTGGGTACACAGCACAACCTATAGCTCGAAGAAATTCATTGTTGGTTTTGTGTGCTCCAGAGATGCCAGTGTTCCATAGTTCTTGAGGTGTTTCCATCTCGATGGATGCATTTGGTGATATATTGAGAATAAAAGAGACTGACATGACAATTTCTCCCCAGAGGAAATTGGGAATACTGGCATCAATCATTATTGATCTAGTTCTTTCAAGGAGTGATTGACCATATCGTTCAGATACAGAATTCTGCTCAGGAGTTTCTGCAGGTGCTCTTTCAAAAGTTATACCCTGTTGTGAAAGGTATTGAGAGAACTGGTTTGAGGTATATTCACCTCCACGGTCTGATTTAAAAATGACAACTTTCTTGTTTTGATATCTTTTGGATTCATTTACAGATTGTACAAAGTGTGTGAAAACTTCAGATTTGGATCGCATGATTTTTATACAAGTGTATCTAGTGGCATCATCAATAAAGGAAACAATATATTTTCCACCGCCTAGAGAAGGAGAGGGTAGTGGTCCTATTACATCACTGTGAATACGAAATAGAGGAATATCGGACTTTGGAAAGTGAGATGAAAATGGGAGTCGATGGGCTTTTGATAAAGAACAGGGTTCACAATCGATTTTCTTTGAAGAGGATGGGGAGACTTTAGATAGTGATCTGTAATTTAAATGCCCATAGCGTCGGTGCCAGACGTCAGCGGGGATAGTTGCAGGAGCAGCAAAGAGATTTTGAGATTGACGTGCCTGTACTAAGAATAGACCATCTGTTTCTTGACCAGTGATGATGTAATCTCTTATATGATTTTTAAGCATGAGAGTGGATTTGTTGCTAGATAAAACTGCTCCATCTTTCATCATGGAAGATACCAAAATAATGTTGACTCCAGCATCTGGTATCAAGAGTACATCTTCAATTGCAATGAGTCTAGGTTCCCCGGATAAAGTGGATCCTTTTATGTATGCAGTACCCGCTAGCTTCGCAGAGACTTGTTTATCGTGTCCTCCTATGCCGGATATGTTGACATAGGGAATGGAGTGTATGTTGGAAAGTAGATTTGCATGACTCGTAATATGTGTGTTGGCGCCACTATCAATCAGGAAGTTTGTGGTTTTGGTTAATCTGGTCGAAGCATTGTAAGCAGAATATGTAATAAAATCATTTGTAGAGGAATCATCAATAGCTACATGAGCAGAGGCTGAGTTCGAGGTGGTTGGAGTAGGTTGGCTCGAAGTAGCCATCAATGCTTGATATCGTTTTGCCATCTCTTCAGTAGATAGAGAACTGGATTCCTTGCTGTTGTTCTTCTTTTGCGTGTGGCACTGTTCATTAGTATGTTTTGAATTCAAATGAATGTGACATAAATCTTTTGATAGTTTTCCTACTCGTCTGTTGTCAATTTTGGGATTTTTCTTTGTCTTAACAGCATAGACTTCCTTAAATTTTTCTTCGCTGTTATTGTTGGAGCTGGCTTCAAGTCGAAGTCGAGCACACACGTCGCTTGTAGAGATCATTTTGATGTTCGACAAAAAGTGTTGAATAATAAGTCCGAAATCATTGCGAGGAAGGCTGTTGACTAATAATATGGCGAAGAGTCTGTCTGATAATTGTAAATCTTTGTCTCCAGATGTCAAGTCACGAATTTTGGAATGGAGATCTTGGACTTGCGCGAGATAGTTTGTAATGCTGATTGAGCTATTATACTTTAAACTGAATAGTTCTGTTAAGGTATTTGCTGTTACAATCCCATTGTCGGAACCATGTTGAGCTACAAGTGTTTCAAAAGCCAACTTGGGGTCTTCAAGAGATTCAATCAAAGAACGATTTGCAGAGTCGACAGTATTTCGTATCGCATGCAGAGTTGCGGCTTGTCTCATATCGAAACGATTACGTTCTTGAGGATTGGTTGGTCTGGTTAAATTTTCTTCAATAAACTCGTACAGCCCATTCATTTTTAGATATATTTTTAGTGATGTCTTCCAAGCATAGATGTTTCCCATCTCGAGTTTGGGAATATTGGCAAGGGCTGAGGTGCTAAAAGAGGTAGTTCCAGTCGTCGATGCTGACATATTGATATCAGACTGTTGGACAGGTGGTTTAGAATCGGATGCTTCCGTCATGAAGTGGTTTTAGTTGGATTGCGATAGATGATAATAGTGCCTTTGATCGACAAAGGGAAGTAGTATGTAGTGGATGCGCGTTTAGAGCGCTGGGCTCATAACCTAATGAGACAGAAGGTCGTGGAATGTGATTGAAATGAATAATTCCTACTAAGTGTCACTTAGTTGGAGGATTTATGAAATGAGAATAAAGAGACAGTTGTCTCAGGACGTAAGATGTATATAAATAGATATTAGTTTATTGCGAATTGCATTTTATGATAATGAAAATCAAGATGAAGCACAACAATATATGATGTATATATACAAGTTTCTGAACTGAACATAGATTAGAAACTGATTCTTACAAGATGAACGTGCAGCAGCTCAGCAGTCGAGCAAGAGCGCTGATTGCTTAGGATGAGGAGAAAGTGTTGAGTATTGGTGATACTCATTAGGGTATCAACACGTGCCACCAACAAGACAGTCCAGATCTTTCTCTCACTTCCACTTTGTATTGCGAGTCTCCCTCTCTCTTTCCTGTTCAGCAAATAGTGTGTTACTTTTTCCTCACTCAGCAAAACTCCAAAAATAAATCATCAATAATCAAATAACTTATACTGTTATTTTCAATCTCGTTGTTATTTATCTATTTTCCTATTTTCTTTATCTATCAGTCTAGCGTCATTTAAATAATTTTTGTTTCCCGCCCACCACCCTCCTGCAAACAGGACTGGGTTAAGTTTTACGTGGTGCACAGTTTATTTCATTTTCTTAGCCAAAACGGGTTGTTCATTTCATTCTCTCTAAGAGCGGGGGACCTCCCAGTGGAAGGTCAAGCGCCAGTCAGGGCCACCCTCAGTGCTCTTCTCACAATCTCCAGCCCCGGGCCAAAAAATCATGCAATCTCAGGCCCCCGGGCCCTCTTCTGTAGCACACGTAATCTCTACCGCAAAGAAATGAGCCAAGCTGATTCCAAAGGAATATTCAAGTATCCGGTTTAACTGCTGAAGATCGTAGGATGGTGGCAGACAATGTGGGATGGGATGCACTTGCGGACGAGATTCATGTGCCTGATGCAGGACCAGCAAACAAAATTGATGAGGCCAATGGAGTTGATATGACAGCTTGGATTCAGGCTTTACAAGATCAGGCTGCCAGTCCAAACAGAAACAAATCTGACAAAGAGGATATAAGACCTTTCAACTGGCAAAACTTCCTTGCACCTCCTGATGATGACGACCACGACAGCATCAACAGTGAAGATGATGATGAGGAGATAGAGGAGATACCTCTCGCTTTGGAAAATGATGATTATGAAGAAGTAAACAAATGGTATCCTTTTGAAAAGAAAGAGGTAATTAACTTGCTTTGATTACAATGATTTACATGATGATGCTGACTCTGCAATCTAACTCTAGCATCTTATGGGTCTGTTGTTCATGGGTTCAGTGAGAAGGACGACATCCCGTCAAGACTATGAGATAACTCGAGTGATAGTGAAGATAGGTGGGATTAATATACCCAACTGGGCATCAGTTTGTAAAATTCGTAATGATCTTCACAAACAATTGGGACTCAACGTTGTACAGAATACAAGCCCCCTTGGCAATCCTTGCTTTAGCTTGGACATTCAAGAAATTGTGGCGCAGGTGAGTAGTTATTGTTTTCTGATCTCCTTAAGTTAAACAATGGAAAGAGTTATTGATCCATAAATGATTACATATGCCTACTTACAGGATTTAGCTAATCCTATAGTACAGCCACACTTGATGTGCATTCCTGAGTTGTCTAATACCGGTAATGTGAATCGGCTATCACAATCATGGAAGTGGAGAGCTGGGTTGTCAAAGAAACTTAGAGTGCAGATGATTGAATATAAATATAGCCATTACTACATATATGAGCCGGCTCAACTTTCAGATGGATGTATTGTAGCACCAATCTTTTTCTTTCCAAAAGAGAAAGGTATCATGGCAAAGTGTTTAAGAATAGATAGCTCAAAAGATAAAGATACTGGTGATATATTAATACAGATGCTAGATGAACCTGAATTTGAATCAGATAGATACAGAACTGTTGAAGTGAAGGATTTCAGGAGGTGTTATACTGAGATAGTGTTGGATGATGGTAGATTACTGAAGGATTGTGGGGTGTTGAAAAGCAGTGGTAAAATTTCATTAAACTGTGTCCAATTCCATTGCAATAATGGGCTGAAAACATGAATTTGCATTTTCAGGTAATACTTTAGACAAAGCATTTCAAGTTGATCTCCCAAACCCTTGGCAAACACAAGCTAATGGAAAAGTCATATGACATGTTCCAATAACCTTGTATTCCGATGATACATCTGGGAATGTGTCAAAGAAATGGAACAAGCACATGTCATTTTATTGCACGTTGTCAGGATTACCTCCTAAACTTACCAATCAAGAATTCAACATGCATTTCAATTCCACCTCAAATACGGCATCACCATTGGAATTAGGAGAGTATTTAATAGACAAGATCAAGTGAGTTTACGTTTGACGCCTTGGATCATTACAAACAATAATATTCATGACATCATATGGTTACATTGGAGGATTTTTGTTAATTTTTGACGGTTTTTGAAGGTTTTTGGAGGCTGTTGACCATTATTGAGGATTGTGGAAGTGTTATATACTATTGTTAGGGATTTTACAGGCCTTTGTTCCCCTTTTTACTCATCTTATAATTTTGTTAGAGTGTTTTTAATCATTATTAAATTACTTTAGCAGTGCTAAGTTCACTAAATAACCCTTTATATCAAAGGAGAGATTTCTTTACATGTGATAAGACTACAAGTCTTCTTTGGAATAACAATCTAATTGATTGTTGCTTTGCTAGTAATTAAAAGTTTGTTTTGTTGTGCTCAGATTGGAATAACACTAAAGCAGTGTTGAGATATCTTTTATCCTAAAAAACTCACGGGAATAATACTTGAATTAAGTATTGAAAACAATTTCTCTGGTGCCTTATCCCAAAGAACTCAGCAAAACCCCGTGTTGATTCTTTCAAAGAGGCAGTCTTAGGCAACTTCTACTAGTTAGTTATATTAGTAGATTATCACTCTTTAAGCTCTGTACAGCTCTTGTTCAGCTTTAAGTTCTACACCACCCACCACCCTTCTTGTCAAACAAAGGGCTCAAAATTGAATTGGTGCACCAATATACTTGTACAGTTATGTTTTTGTTTTGACGGAGTGGGGAGCATCCCAGTGGGGTAGCTCAGCGCCGAGTATGGCCACCCACAGTGCTCCTGATCAAGTTTTTTCCGCCCTGGGCCAAATCAAATATGCAAATTCAGGCCCCCAGGCCACCATGAGTAGCACAGGTGACCAATTGCCAAATGATCCAGAAACTGATTCCAGAGAAATGATGACTCTTTTGTCAGTATTGTCATTTGTCATCTGTTATTGTATTGGTTGATTGATTGATTTGAATTTTGAGATGACCAAGTGCAGACTATATGTGACAAATTGAGAGTGGAAGAAAAAAAAGTTAAATGGGACCATTCATATCAGAGCTGGCTAGTGTCATCTCCTGCATAAAATGAATCATGTTACTTGTCTTGGATCTCATGCCCATCTGAAGCTACATGGAAGTGTTATTGAAAATATATTGAAGTCTGCTCAAAATCTTTCTGGAGTTTTCATGAAGCCCCCATGAAGGCAGTGGTAGTCTCTGGCCTGCCAGAGCCTAGTAGATGGGCGCTGTGTATATGTATGTATGTACCTCCACTTTTGAGAAAAAATGTTTTGAGGTGTTTTGAGCAAAAAAGCCAAACACTTTCCTTTACATATTAGAGTCCAGGCGCAGATTCGCGGCCCTCGATTCTACGAATAAACAATATGTAACCCCCTTTTTCATGATTTTTCGAGTTTTACGTCTCATATGGGTCTTATTTATGACTTTGAGACGTGCTGCGCCTTCGAATTGACATGATGGGCAGTTGTTTGTTGTCAAGCCGCCCATAGTTCAATTGAGTCCCAACATCATAAACACCTATGCAAACGGAATCAAATGCACATCTTCCTTGATGTTGCTTCCATGTAAGATAACCAGAAATGATTTCCAACAAATAGAAAGTCGTGTTTCTAAACTTTTATTTTCCTGGTTATGCAAGGACGTACCAGAGGGATTTTCAGCCTTCATCCAATATGATAGTCGACTGTCTTGCACCTCTCTCTTTTTTTGAGCCTTCGCAGCACCTTTGTGACGAGAAACCAGAGCCCAAAGTTATGGGATTCGCCAATGCGTGGTCAAACCCTTGGCGGTCACGAAAGTGTGAAAGGTCAGGTAACAGGCCTCCCCCTCTCTGGTATATATGCCTGATGTATATGCTACCTCGATGCGTTGGTGGTCCCATAATCATCTTTACATCTATTTCGGTGGGCATGTTTCTTATGTTGTGACCCTGCATTTGGCGCTGTTTGCTAATTTCGAGTATCTTAGCCACCTCCAATTAATTGTTGTTTCTAATAAATTCTTGATAAAAGAAAGCCAGTATGTATTTGCAGGTTCCCATGCTATCATGTTGCATCACGATGAGGGCTGACCCTTGGTTTCAATGGGGGTTTCACAATTTCCAGACATGTCCCAAGCCAACTGGTCCCCAACTACCGGCCTGAACCTCTCGAAGAGTTTGCCCAAACAGGTGAGGAATTTTGTACGGTTCTCCTTGTTTTTTCCTACCGGGTCTAGATGCTCATGACCTCGGGTAGGCACCTACCGCCGGCCCGCGTGCCATGCACCCCTCCCCTCCGTCGTGGTCGACGATTCCTGAAGGTGGCCAGACGCGAGTGGAGGCACGTCCTCTGCCTAATCCGGTCATGTTTGGCTCGCTGCAGGCTGAGCATGTCCGGCCGTTAACACCGGTAAGTTGGCCTTGGTTGGGTGGACGGTGTGTGACTCCGTCATTCTTGTGCTGACCGGTAACCGCATGCCTTACGCTATCAGCTCCTGGGTCGCCCAAATCAACGTGGGCAACAGCCCTCCGGCGTAAGCCCCCGAGGTCAGGGCGGCCATTCGGTTCAAAGGAATCAACTCAGTCTGGTCAGTAATCGAGTCTGTATCTTTCTGAAGTCAACTCCAAAAACCATCACTGACCCGTTTGAGTGCGTATAGCCATCGCAGGTCCCTCCTACTCCGGCAGAGAACGTGAGACCGGTCGCAATCACCCCGGGTCAGTTGCCTACGGGAGGCGTGTGGGCGCCCAATGCCGTTACGTAAGTCACTTGGCCGTGCTCGTTCGATGAGGGTCTGTGATCATAGTTGACCTGGTGCTCGGGTTGGTTGATTCCCCTTAGGCCCGACGGACGGGTGTCCTACTCCCACGACCTAGGGCATCCTCCTTGGGGGTCCCAAGCCGACTACCACAGCATGCAAGACTGGCGTTTTCGCCGAGTAATAAGTGACGACCGCCTCGCGGTCACGTTTAATGGGGTATGTAATGCAGCGCGCCAGCTGAACGGTCTGGACCACCGTTCAGACCCTCTCCCATGGTGCAGGGACGGTGCAAATCCAGCTCGCGAGGCACACGCCTCGGCGAGGTTCAACGTGCATGTCTGCAAACAAGCCACCAGTGACTTGTCTGCAGGGGAGGATGAATGCCTTCGGCATTTACTTGTGGATTCCGATGAGGATGAAAAAACGCCAGGTAGTTCAGGTAGGTTTTGGAACCTATGGACCCTTTGGAATTCAGGTATAATTCAAACTGACCAGGATCCCTGCACCCAGTCGAGCGATTGCTTTTGGCCCGAAAGGGCGCTGAACCCACTTCTTCTGGTAGTTCAAATACTCCAACCACCCCAACGCCTGCCTCGGGAAGTACGAGTGCCTCAACCGCGCAAAGCCTCGTGCGCAAAGGTTCACCTGTCTAGCATCGCGGTGATTCCCTACCGTTGACACGTCCCCGTCTCAACTCGATAGACGACGGCCTTGACGAGCTGGAGGAGGACGTTGACCATCCACCACTTCGTCACTTTCGATTAAAGGCCGGAAAACGCTCAGCCAATCGCCCCTCGATGGGATCCACCCACCGATCTTCAGGGCCGCGCCATCAGGATCCCCCGGTTCTCTCGACGGCCGTCATCGTGACACCCGCGCCACGTCGGCACCCGTTCCCACGTCTCACGTCCCCCGGTTCCAATGCTTCTTCTGGGGACAACATCCCGGCCTCGAAGCAGGTCCATACACCGGCTTTGACCTCAACTGCGTTGATTTCCCCAATCAACACCGCAAAAACCACCGCCGTACCGCCAGACCTTGCCCCCGAAGACACTTCCCCAACGAATCGTAAGTCGGATGCCAAATCAAGCTCGAATTGTATGCGCTGGGGTGATCCTGGGCCCCTGGACGTTCTCTGGCTTTCCCATCTGGAATCTTTTGACCATTTTGCCGCCGGGAAAAAGGAGTCAATTGAGCGGTTCCGTGCATGTACTGACCACATCAAGGTCAGTTGGTTCTACTCACACTCACCCAGCTATTACTTGGCAATGGGATCTCTAATCGCGAATCCTTCCACAGAGCAATCCCGACACGGCGGAACGATTTGCCAACCTTTCCGCCGTTATAAATACTCAAGCGTTGAAGGCGAGGTTCAAGACCCTCAAGACGTGGTTAAAACGGGCTGAAGCTACCTCGGCGAGGGCGAGTGGCACCCAGGAAGACGACGGGGATTTGCGGGAGATGATGACTGAATTGGTCAGACGAGAGAAGGCAAGTCCCTCAGCTCCTCATCCCTTTGTGGTTGTCTGACCTCAAGCTGACTTTGGGTGTTGCCATTCACCTAGGAGATGAATGTAAACGCTGAGCAGGCCAAGGCAGCGAAAGACGCGGCGGCCAGTGCGATAGCCCGAGCGAATGATCTACGGGACGCCTGTGCGTCCCGTCCTCATTTGGCACCTCCTCGCACCGGTCTGAACGATGAAGATGAGCATGAGGAAGCCTCCGATGACGACCATCAGCGAACCCCCAGGACGTTGCGTGCGTTGCGAGAAGGGATCACAAGGAAAATCCAAGGTGATGGGAGTGCATCACAAATCGTGAATGTGACCATGAAAAGTAGTCAGGCCGCGGAACGCGCTAATGAGCTCACTGCGGTGGCCCTGGAGAGACACCAGGAGCAAGTCACTGTCATGAATGAACAACGTGAGCGGGAGTTAGCCCAATCTCAAGCTCGTTTGGACCTTGATTCTCGGAATGCCCGCAAGACTCTCGAAATCCGACGAGAAGAACTCCTCGCTGCTCGCAGTCTTGCGGATAAGAAGGATCAATTGGTTGACGAACTCAAGTGTTCAATGGCCAGCGTGCAGGGGACGCTTGCCGACATGGGCTCGATGCTCAAGTTGCTTGTCTCAGAGCGACAGCCCCCAGCTCCCGCTTTCAGCTGATATCCCAAAGGTATGTCTCGCTCCCAATGTGTGTATGTATTCATCTCCCGTTTGGTTAACCCCAAATCTCGCTCCACAGCCTTCGTTCCCTTCGTCGGTCTTCACAACTCAAACAGGCCAATGTGCCAAATGTCTTATTTCATTATGATTTCCATGTGTATCTCCGTCTCTATTGTCACAAAAGCAAAGTTGGCATCTCCGTATGGCCAAAACCCCGTTCCTGCCTGAGCCTGAATGAAAATACTGTCCCATAATTTGTATCATCGTAGCACTTCCTTGCTTGAATCACTTGAAGATGTTGACCCAGCGTAATAAGTCATCTCTTCATCATTGCTTTTGATCAAATGTAAATGCAGGCCCATTGATCCCATGTGATATCCAGCCTGTCTTGTGTGAAATAACCATTTCCCACGAGACAGATCAAGTTCAAGTGAGCATAAAGCGAGCATAAAGACTTTCCACGCGAGGAATCCAAAGTCTTAAGTCCAACGTCTTAGTAACCACCCAGGTCAGAGTAACCTATTATTAGTTCCGCAAGAACTGCTTGCATTTCACTTCACTTCACTTTACTTGTATTTCACTTGTCACGTATCAGAACCCTTTCAATTGCGATGTCTTCACGACAGATACATATGTATACAAATTGCACGCCAAAAAAACAAAAAACAAAAAGACAACGAAAATAACATTTCATAATTATTGCCCCCCCCAAATATGCCTCCAGTGATGGAGGAGGAGCTACCCCGCCAAGTGGACCACGACCACAGCAAATCAAAAGGTTTTTGATAATGACAGCGCAATGGTAAAATTTGTTCAGTTCATTCACATAAAACCTCAAATTATCTGTTTGAATGTTCCCAGACGCGAAGGACCAGTCAGATTGATAAATCAATCACCCAACATGAATCAACAAGGGTATGAGCACATACCCTTATACTGCGTCATCCGGAAGATGTTCCTCAGACGTCCGAACTTGTGTTCTACAGCAATCCAAACGCTTGCCATGACCCGATTGAACCTCGCTTGATCGGGACCCAGATTGAGACCAGGGTAAGGGGTCAGCATGACCGTCGAGTTCCGATAACCCTGGTCACCATAAAGCATCATTTGGCGGCCACCGAACCCTTTGGCGTGCTCTTCTAATACTTCACTGAGCCCCGATAACCGCAAGATCGCCGTATCGTGTCGAGATCCAATATACGCCTTGGTGAGATCCGCTGTAATTCCACTAAATAGCAGCGTGATTATCAATCGTAGATCAGTAATCTATCATTGGAAAGGCCATGTAGGCTGAGACAAAACGCTCACTCAGGGGTCACGACAGCCTGGTATTTCAGGCTGTGAACCCTCTTATGACCATTATAGAACAACCGTTGATTATATTTCGATCGTGCAATTTGCCACACCGTTCCTGATGTGAAGCTACCAGTCAGCTCAGTTTGATTAGAAAAGAGTGCGATGGTACTGACCATCGAGAAAACCGATGCAATTGTCCATCGGGCAATCTTTCGCTTCAACCAAACTGGCCGCAAACCCTTCCAGTACTTCCGGAGGAAAGCGTCGCGGACTCCATTTCAAGAGACTCCCCCAGTTTTCATAAATCCAGGCTTGAACCCATTGGCATATGCGACCTATGATAGATGTCTCGCGGCCAAAAACTTGAGATAAATCGAAATAGCGAGAAGGAGTGGCCAAACGAGCCATATAGATAGCCAGTGCTGTAGAGCCTTTTTCTCGAGCGCGGTTCGAGAGGACGATAGATTCAGGAAATCCACCCCAGTGGTGTATTGCCAGGATCTCGTCAGGGTAGAACCTGGTTGTGAGCTTGCTAATATACGGGTGCCACGTCTCGACATTCACACGGCGGTTCGATAAGTCCGGCAATGGGTCGCCCCCGAGTCGTTCCAAGTGGGTCAGGTACTGGAGGATCTCGTAGAGGTGCCACCAGACGAGCATCAGCGTCGAGTTGGCCAACGCAGGTGACCTAAGAATTGGGAGTCCGTTGGGGTGGAAGAGTAGGGACTCGGGCTCCATGGAACGAATCTCCAGGTGTAGGCGGGAGGACGAAGAGGAAAGAGTGAAGGTGTGAGGAGATCGAAACCGAAAGGCCGAAGAGATCACGATGGATGTAATCCGATGCCCTCGGGTCCAGTAGCCTCCGAAGTGTCATTGAAAGTGACACTTTGGAAGGGTCATGGAACTACAGAGGTCAGCGCGTGACAGCCTGCAGGCTGTCACTCAAACTCTCTCGAACTATGTTGCTCTTGAACGAACTGGGGCGCTGATCTTGAAGCCTAAAATCACTCTAAATACCAACAACGGCCAATTTGGTGGTCGCTAATGCGCCTGGACCTTATTTGCTTAAAAATCAGGCTTTTGAGCCGATGATTATTTGGTACTTATCAACAATCATGATTATTGGTAGATGATCCTGTGCTGTGCAATCCCCACAGAAAATTTGACTTGATGATTTACGGTACTCAAAGTTGTGTATACTTTGCTGTGCATAGTTTTCTTTTCTTTCTTCACAACTTCACACAACCAGGGAAAACTATGTTTTTGGCTTAAAAGTACATATCTTTGAGCTTCAATCAAGAAATATACTTTTTCCAAGTTGTTTGTAGTTGCGAAAAAACACAAAAAAACTATGCAAGGCAAAGTATACACAACTTTGAGTACCGCTATTGATGATAAAAGTGTTTGAGGATTGAGGATATAACAAAATTCACACTCCTGACATCTATAGGTCAACTTTCACGTCTTTTGGACCATTTTGAGATTGATATGTACGCTCAGACAACCACTCTTTTTGCTTTTGTGGAGAAAATTGACACTACAAGAAACATAACATTTTCTGGGCAGAAAATTAAATTATTTGTATACAAAAATCTGGAAAGGTCAGAAACAGAGCAAAAAATATGAAAAAATATGCATTCTGTTCCTTGGTTTGAGATCTCCAATCTGCATATTTTTCCGTATTTTTGGGGTTCATATTGGTGAGTGTACTAACAATAAACCCTCATAATCACCAGATTACCACCTGTAACAGATGCTGGAATTTGGCTGATCAATAGGGGTTCTCAAAGTAGGCCCGGTTTGTAAAAACCCGGTTGACCCAGTTGACTTTTTGGCTGTGATCTGTCAAAAAATTCAACTCGATACACAAGGTTACTGCCAAAAAGCAACCGGGTCAACTGGGTTTTCTTGAAACTGGGCCAACTTTGAGAACCCTTAATGCTGAGAGAAAATTTTGATTACTACAAAACCCCATAACTTCGTCAATTCTGGCTCAAAACACTCGATTTTGAGTGCATTGGAAAGCTGGTATTTGCCTGAAGATAGTTCATAAATGAACCAAATACGTGGCGGGCCTGCAAAGAAAGATATCCCCAATGAAATCAAATTTCACATATCATCGAATAGAATGTCAGCCATTGGGACTACACATTTTGAGTCAAAACGAAAGTTGTAGTTCAGGAATTCAGCTTTCTAATGCACCCAAAATCGAGTGTTTTGAGCCAGAATTGACAAAGTTATGGGGTTTTATAGTAATCAAAACTTTCTCTCAGCACTGATCAGCCAAATTCCAGCATCTGTTACAGGTGGTAATCTGGTGATTATGAGGGTTTATTGTTAGTACACTCACCAATATGAACCCCAAAAATACGGAAAAATATGCAGATTGGAGATCTCATACCAAGGAACAGGATGCATATTTTTTCACATTTTTTGCTCTGTTTCTGACCTTTCCAGATTTTTGTATACAAATAATTTAATTTTCTGCCCAGAAAATGTTATGTTTCTTGTAGTGTGAATCCATAGCTGTCAGACCAGGTCAGACCCCTACGTCAAAAACGATTGGTTCAAAGATTTTAAAAGGTCAATGAGCTTTGGTAGGGTTTGAGCTTTGGTCCTGATTTGTCAAGTTGACCAATCACAGTTTTTGTTCGATTGACTTTCTGGTGATTTTTGATCGTTTCCTCGATTTCCCTTCTCCTTTTTCAATTCTTCAAGTTCATCAGCGATCATCTTCATACATAGATAATTATTATTAAAGACTCATCCAGATCGATCAACAAGATCCACGCTTCTACATCCTCTTTTTAGCTTCCAGTTAAATTGAACGATCTCTTCCGAGTGGTGTCAAATCGGATTTCTTAATAACAAGTTTTGATTGCAAGTGAAAGAAGATTAACCGTCAAGTGCTTTTGAATTTAAAGTGTTGAAGTGAGGTTTGCTTGAAGGATCAAATTACAAATTAAAACTTTTAAAGTCGCACGAATCGAAATTTAAAAAATTAAAAAATTAAAACTTCAAAATATAAACCAAATCAATTGACAGTCGAGGTTTGCTAAGTTGTTCAAATCCCAAATCCATCCAAAAAGATGCCAGTGATTGAAAATTTTAAAAACTTCATTCGTCATCATCATCATCATCATCACAACAACAACAACCCTCAACAACAACACAAATCACCTCCACCACCCGATTCATCTTCATCAACTTCACCTTCAACTTCACCTTCAAAAATCAAATCACCCGAAACAATCAATCAACCTTTGATCATCTCTTCACCCGTCTTAATCTCTACCTCTCTCTCTATGCCTGATCCTAAATCTCCAATCATATCAAATCAAATCGATCAAACCTACCAAACTTCTGACAAAGCCTCTGTCAAATCTCCGGTTCTCAATAACCTCGTCTCTCAATCTACTCCTACTACTGTCGGTTCAACCAGTCCTGCTGTTTCAATCGGAGGTGGCGCAGTTGCTTCTCATGGAGAACAAGCAGAAGCTATCATTGAACGTGCTCGTTTAGAAAAGTCAAAGATGCCAACTTACGAAGGTTTACCTGATCACTTTGTCTTATTGGAAAAAATGGGAGAGTCAGTCAACTCTCTAATCTAATTCAATCACAATCCATCAACTTCATACTGATCTGTTTTCTCAACTTCATCAAGTGGTGCATTCTCAAATGTTTATAAAGCAATCGATCGAAGAACCAATCAAAAAGTCGCCATTAAGTGTGTTAGGAAATTCGAACTTAATCGTAATCAGGTCAGTCTTCCTTTTTATATTTCTTTCTTTCTGTTCTCTTTCCTACGATTTCTTCCTCCTTCTTCACATGGAAGATGCATATATTTCATTGCAATCACACTTGGTTCATTATCCTCATCCTCAGCATATATGCATATGAATCTTGATTATCTTAAAGTTTGAGAAAGTATATGATATCTCTTGATGTTACGATCTCACTTGAATTGAAGATATCAGCGTACTTTGCGGTACTTCACAGTAGGAATTTATGCTTTGTACAGCACATCGATCATCTCAAACCGTCCCTTCATCTCTTCTTTCGACTCCTCATACTCACTTTACGTTTTTTCTTGATCTCTAATCCCTTTTCTCTCTGGTTTCCTTCCTGCGTCTGTCTCACATCTCTATTCATCGTCATCGAAAACCTCACTTCAACCTCGATGGGATTTGATCCTTCTCAATACAATCAACGGTCGTAACAGGGCAAGCATCTGAATGCTGATTTGAAGAAGAAGCCCCGTGCGACTGAGGTAAGGGATCAGTCTAGCAACTCCCATCTTTTCCCACCTTGTCTCCTTATCCCCTCAATCAGCTCTCAATCGTTGTGGGACACTACCGTTGTAACACAACGGAAACACAAAGAGAGTGGTCTGACTTTTGGGCTCTACTTTCCTTTTCTTTACTCGAATGATTTTAACTCTTCTCCTGATTTGTGGATTCCGCGATTTCCCCCCACCTACCCTCAAATTTCGATGATACCCCTCTGAAACCTTTCTCTCTGAAACACAGCGTGCGAACATCTTGAAAGAAGTCTCGATCATGCGGACTCTGAACCATCCAAGTATCATCAAATTAATCAGCTTCACAGGTATGTGGTCTTTTATCATCAAGCTCAGAAACTAGTCCTGGCACAAGCTGACTCAACAATGGAAACATATCAGAATCAAAGGAACATTACTTCCTTGTACTCGAGTTAATGGAAGGCGGTGAATTATTTCATCAAATTGTCAAGCTCACTTATTTTTCAGAGGTGGGTCATTTTCTTTCGCAGAGGCATGATATTCTCATTGAACTCAACGCTTTCCTATTTTGTTCAAACAGGAACTCGCTCGGCATGTCATCTTGCAGGTTGCACGTGGTCTACGTTATCTACACGAGGAGAAGGGAGTCGTTCACAGAGACATCAAACCTGAAAACTTGCTCTTTGAGTCGATCCCAATCGTACCTTCAAAACAATCAAAGCAGCGTCCTTATGACGAGGAAAAAGAGGACGAGGGTGAATTCTTGCCAGGAGTGGGTGGAGGCGGAATCGGACAAGTGAAGATTGCTGATTTTGGATTGAGCAAGATCGTTTGGGCCGAGGAGACGGCTACTCCATGTGGGACAGTAGGTTATACAGCACCCGAGATTGTGAAAGATGAAAGATATAGTAAAAGTGTTGATATGTGGGCGATGGGTTGTGTACTCTACACCTTGCTGTGTGGATGTAAGTGTTTGCTTGACATTTGAGTCGGCTGATGTAGCGTGATTTTATTGACTGATGTGATTCTCGACGTTTAATAGTTCCGCCATTCTTTGACGAGTCGATTCAAGTTCTGACTGAAAAGGTTGCGCGTGGATATTACACCTTTCTATCACCGTGGTGGGATGACATTAGTGCTTCCTCCAAAGACCTCATCACTCACCTTTTGTGTGTTGACCCGGATAAACGATATACTATTGATGAGTTTTTAGCACATCCATGGTGCAAGGTCAGGCAGTTACTTGTCTCGAGTTTTCAACATAATCGGGTCAAGCTCATCGTGTTACAATCTGTTCGGCTTGGTACATTTCTTAGGAGAAGGCACCGTTACCTCATATGAATAAGCAGGACGTAGCTACCATGGCACCACATATTCAACGAGCCAAGGATATGAACTATGCACCTCGAGACTCGCCCCTCCTTCATGGTGTTGGTGGAATGCGTACACCTGGTGTGGCTCAACTAAGAGAAGCGTTTGATGTGACCTATGCTGTACATCGTATGGAAGAAGAAGGTGCTCGCCGAACTAGATATGCAGGAGCGGGCGGAGGACCAAACGCGGGTGTGTTGCACGGTCTTAATGAAGAAGATGAGGAGGAGGAGGAGGAAAATGAAGTGGAGCCACCGACAACAGCCAAACCGTCCGTCAAAGGCCAGACTACAAAGCCACAACAAGCACAACAGTACTACCAGGGATGGGGTGGAGCTGATAGGAAAGTGGCTGAGGCTGCACTTTACTCTGGACAAGCTGGTACTCGAGATCGAGGCACGGCAAATACAGGACGTGGTGGAAAGCGAGCTGGTGGATTTGAACTTAATATTGGTCAAGCTACATTATTGGGAAGAAGAAATAAGCCGACTTGAGAAGATCGCGTATTCTTTATTTGTGAACGCAGTCTTTTGGGTACGTTTTGTTTTTTTGTATCTGATTTCGAACTTTGGAGATCTAGTACTCATTCTATCAAGTTTTACAATTCTTCCAAACCCTCACCATGATGACGTGTCATCGGATGCAGCACATAATGTGTGGACTTCAGCTCGACATCCTACTGTATCTGTTAACTGTCGCCTGAACTTTTCATAGATATTCACAAGTGCAAAACCGATCACGCAAGGCACGCACCATGATTAAATACACAGTTCCGAACATTTCACCACCTTGGCACCTTTCTCTCTGGTTTTTCAACAAAACTACATTTTTTATCTTTATTTGCAGACCATTTATATTTCCTCAGTTCAAGTGATTAGATAGACATTCTTAGTTAATATGATGATCTTTATCTTTATCTTTACTTACAATCGAATCTCAAACTTTTTATTTTCGTCTTTTTTAATCTTATCTTTTCATCATTTCCCATTCGAAACCTATCTATTCTTAAAGATGAGACTATTATTTGAAAGATGTAAATAAACCGATTATAGACTTCGATTGATTTTTTTTAATTTGTGTTTGTTGATATTGTTGCTCGTTGTTTTTTTTTGCTGTAGATTTCCTTCTTTTTTTTCTCTTTGTTTGGTCTGTGGACGTGTGTGTGTGTATATGTGGGTTTTAAACTGCTTATATGATTATTTTATCTATGTGTGTTGTATTAGTAATAGTAATAAGCAAGTTTCGCATTTCATTACTTTTTTCGGGAGTTGGACACTGAGAACCTGGAAGTCTGAGCTCCAATTATCATGTTCTCTTAAAGGTCAACTTCACTAATAGTAAAAGTGAGCAGAGATTGGGAGTTTGATTTGTTAAAGTAGAACAACAAGTGCTTCAAGGAGATATTACTAAGATTCTCTATCAGGAAGTTATGATTCATCTTGATGGTAAATTCTTGGTTTCATATATATTACCTCAAAAAACACTTTAAGCAATGCAAAAAAAATAAAATAAAATAAAATATTACTTGTTTCTTGCTTTCACTGAATCAAAACTGAGTGGTAGAGTGTCAAATACACCAAACCACTGGTGACTTGTAAATCTTGAGAATTAAAATTCTCATAAGATTTGACTCGGATAACTCATCATAACTCAAAATTCGTGTTTGTTTTGGAAATACCGTGGATATTGGAATGTGCTGGCTATCGATACTATTCATCGTCATCAACGACTTTGAATGAGAACTTCGAACAATTCAGTCTACCCAGGTCAAAATTTCTACGTCACAGCAGAATCTCTTGCGAGTTCTTTTCCTCACGCTCGTTCTGGAGAAATATCAACATATAGAGCTTTGAAATTCACAACCACCACCAGTGAAAATTTTGGGGTGCTGCTTGGATAGAATGGCGAGGAGCTAAATGTATCTTACGACGGAGTAAGGATCCGTACAGACACGTAGCGTAGGAAATGTGAGAAAGCTTGGAAACTGTAATTGCTTCTCAGCACTCCCTGTAGGTACATTTATGGGGTTTCCTTCGATGATTAGTTCAACATATTTTTGTGACGCGGATGGGGTAAATATGTTATATATAGAGATTCTGATTAAGAACAACAAAATATTCCAAAGTTTGAAAGAGTGAGTTCAAAGCACCAGGAGAGAGAAAAGTTTATAGCACAAGGTTTTTGATAGGATGATATCTAATAGGACATTCCATCATGTTTAAACCAGAACAATAAATGATAAGTGAACATAGGATCCTCTTCTTGACAAGTAAAGGCTTCAGAGAGCTTAGTTGAGTAAACATTCAAATTTGTGATCTTCATGTCCAATGGCTTTGGTTTTTTGAAGGGTGTAACCAGCCTTGCAGGAGACTAAAGAAAGGGATGATGAATTGACAACATTAGTGTCTGAAAATCAAGATGTGTCAAATGAGTGGAATGGGATCGGCTTACCAATTCGACATTTTTCTTTGGCACAACTGACTTCTTCAACGTTTGGAAGTTTACGACACTGATTTTCAAAATAAGAAAAATCAAGTTATGGTAAACTTGAGTGTCAGAAAATCGAAATGTTGTGAACAGGTTAAAAACTTACATCATTATTACAACGACCACAATGTGAGATCGATTCTTGATGATTAGTACATTCATACTCTTTTCCAACAAGACAAAGATGATCATTTTCTTTTTTCCAACATGATTGTAAATGTTTTGGAGCTGGTTTTCTAGGAGTCAATCCGTAACTAGAAGTAGGTGCATAAGTTTTTCGATTGTGTCGACGATCGTGAACTCTTGAATCTGGTCGTGCTAAGGCTGATGGCTGAACAGATGGTGTGATACAATGGCCTTCGGGTGTCAAGTTCGTGTTGATGAATGAACCTCTTGCCTTTGCGAGAGTAAGAATCAGATGAAGCTGAGGATCAGTCAGAGTTTAATGATGGAAAAGGAGGCTGGAAGACATACATTTGGACATTGGCATTCTCCATTGACAACTCGCTGGTCATCCTGTTAAACCAAAGATTGCGTCAAGTTCTGAATATCTGGGAATGTGAATAGGCAAAGAGAGAATCGAGCAAGACGAACATCTTGACAAGCTAAACAATGAGCCATTGCTTTGATCCTCGCCCAACCTTTTCCGGGTGGACAAACTATGAGGAAGAGAGATCAGATGAGGTGGTTAGGTTAGTAAAGGTATGGTAGATGATTATCAATGCAGAAAAACCCAGGCTTACCACAAGTATCGATACCTTCTGGATTATGGTACGCTTTGAAACCGTTTGCCTACAAGAAAGAGAAAGTGATTGGAAAAGGATTACTTTAGCACGCTGGGATTCAGAAGGAGAAGAAAAGTGAAGGGGCCTACGTTTAATTCTGGTGTACAATCTAAACTACTGATACGCATAGGTAAACCTTCTTCAACATCGGATATCATGCTTGTTCTGGTAGCACTCAAGGTCAAGTTACTTGTTCGAGGTGACAAGATCCTTTTTTCACAATTGGCTACATTGACTTCGCTAAGAAGTAGAGTAAGGACAGGAATCCAGATTTTTAAAGACATATTGAAGTGGATTGAATAGAGATGAAGTATATATCAGGTAAATCAAAGAGGGACGAGTAAAGAATGAGGCTAGCGCAAAGGGTTGTTGATGACGATGATCACTGTATTTTGATTTTTAGGAGAAAATTATTATTGGTTATTGGACTCAAGAAGAAATGAAGGAATAAAAAGAATGTTAAGCGTTTGCAACGGTCGCCTAGAGTGCACTGCTTTGGGTAGGTATGGAAAAAGGAGCCGGATTCCCAACGCGAAAGGTAGGATTTATATAGCTCTCATCTTTCTTTCGAGTTGAAGAGGGAAGGGGTGATTCTGCACAAGAAAGATTAAAGAACGAGCTAAAGTTCATCTTACTCTTAGTCATCACGAATTCCCTCAAGCTGAAGTATGCTGCTGCAGTCAATTGTCAAAAAAATCTCGAAGGGATCACTCTCATCTGCCGCTGTAGGCTCATAATTCAAAGCAAGTATGGATACCAATCTCGCATTCGCATCAACGCGCGCCATACTCTTTGAGCTCATGCGTCATCAAAAGACGTACCCCTCAATTGGTGCATCCAGGTCTCGGAACGAGCAGATTGACATGCACTGAGAGGCAGCACTGAGCCTGCGCTTAAGTAGCAGATTTTTGAGTATTTTATGAAGACAGTAATCAAGTAAGAGTGGACAAGACTGATTTTGATTTTAGTGTTGAAGTCTGGGTTTGGAATCTGGATGCGAGATGTCAAGGGTTGACTGGTGTGATGAAGTTCAGGGATGAAATAAATGTACATAGCCAACTGACTCTAACTGACTCTTTTTTAGATCTCGTTTGATAAGATTTAGATTCTTGGACTACAATGTTGTATGACATCAGCTTACGAAATCTGATCAGCAGCAGCAACATTTTTCGTTTTGACACCTTCAAGCTTGCATTCATGAACGACACAAAATACCATCACACCAAGATGCAAGTATGCTAATATTAAGCAGGGTGATATCGGATATAAGAGTCTCTCGCAGTACCGGGTATCAAGACCGATGCGAAGTGTCAAGGACTGGGCTCATTCGGATCTTGAACCCGAGCTGTTCCTGATGCAACGCGATCCGATTGCTCGGTAAGTCCGATCCGAGGTGTGGTGTGATGTGATCAAGAACGACCATTTGTCAGAACTTGGCAGAACTGACATCCAACATCATCAAAGGCTGATTCTAGTCATCCATACGCAAAGAAACCTCAATGATCATATCAAATTATCACAAACAATTTGAACTTCGACCCATCCTCTCAAAATTACTAAAAAATTGAACTGCGAATTCACCATTTAACCGATCAACTTACAAGACTACAAACTGGTCGACATCATCTCTGCTGGATCGATCAAGAATAAGATGTCATTGATTCCTTTAGAAGATGGGCAGAATGAGGTTACTGAACTTGATGGAGTTGGTCAATGCGCAATGTATGATAATTGTGGAAAAAAGTCCATGTTTGGTCAAGAGTTGCCATGTCCCGATCAATCACCAGCTCGTAATGTTAGTCTTCTCCTCTTACAATCTCGATAGAATTGATTGAAAGCTTACCTATAACTGGAAATACATTTATGAATGATATATAGATTACTTCTGACTTAAGAAATCAACTTCAATCGATTTGTGGATCCAGCTTCTCGGCTTTGAAATCCGCTTGTTGTACATCAGATCAACTTACCAATCTAGCTCAATCACTACTTCAAGCTGAACCACTCATCTCTTCTTGTCCCGCTTGCCGAAACAATTTCCGTCAATTCTATTGTCATTTCACTTGTTCGCCTCAACAATCTAGTTTTGTCAACGTCACTAAAACTCAAACTGTCACTAACACAAAAACGGGAGAACCGAATCAAGCTATCAAATCTGTTGACTTTTATGTTGATCCTCAATTTGGTTTAGCCTTCTTTAACAGTTGTAAAGATGTCAAATTTGGAGCTACTAATGGATTCGTGCTTGATCTCCTTGCTGGTGGCGCTTCAACTTGGATCGAATTCTTGAGATACATGGGCCAAGAGCGACCTGGACTTGGTAGCCCGTTTCAAATCAACTTCCCTACTCCTGATCAATCGAATAGAATATCTAAGAGCCTCATCATCCAAGACACTTCAAAGAAGCAGAATAACAAGAGACACTCACCACCACCCTCTTCAACGTTCTACTCGACATTCTTGAATTCAAATCAATCAATCATTCCTCTCAATCCGAATCCACTTCAATGTGACTCTCAATCTCTCGATGCTCGGTGTGCTTGTGCCGATTGTCCATCTGTCTGCACTTCTCTTCCACCACCACCAGCACCTTTTATTCCTCCTTCCGGCTCCTCATGTCGAATAGGTCAGGTTAATTGTTTAGACTTTTCACTCATCCTCATATATGCTCTAGCTCTCTCAAG
Source organism: Melampsora larici-populina 98AG31 (assembly GCF_000204055.1). Classification (NCBI taxonomy): domain Eukaryota; kingdom Fungi; phylum Basidiomycota; class Pucciniomycetes; order Pucciniales; family Melampsoraceae; genus Melampsora; species Melampsora laricis-populina. The sequence goes on from NW_006768774.1 coordinate 1,155,431, forward strand.
CTCCGTGATCTTCATCATCTGGAAGGACATCATCCGTACTCGAAAACACGCACTTGCTGCCCGTCAAAATGGTGACGCTGATAGTGGTTATGAGACTCCCAGTGGCTACGAGCGTGTTAGCATGCATGACCCACTCGCACCCAATCCTAGCTCTGGCGGTTCTCCCGATATAAGCGATAGCGAAGGTTCTGATGACCAGGCTCATCATACCTCTTCATCCTCTCGCCCGGTCCTCAATCCTCTGGTCGGTGCTTCTTCGATGGCTGATACCGCACATCGATTTCTTTCCCGAGGATCACAACCACTATCATCTTCCAACACCAACAATTCATTTTTTTCGCCCCATCGACTAGGAAGAGGCGCACCACTGCTGGTCTCAGATACGGATACACGGTTGATGGCCACTCATCATCACCAACCGCGATCATACCCACTCAACGTACTCTTTTCTCGTCTGTTCTATCATTTTGGTTTCAAATGTGCCTCTAAACCTTATCTCACCATCGCTATCGGTCTCGTCGCATGTGGTGCGCTCAATGCTGGTTGGTCTCGATTTGAAATAGAAAAAGAACCGGCCAAACTTTGGGTTTCTGAAGGTAGTCGATCTGCAATCGAGAAGAAAGATTTTGAGAGTAGGTTCGGACCATTCTATCGTACCGAACAAATCTTCCTCAGCTCACTGGATCAAGCGGAAGAGAGTGTTCTGAACTATGAACGACTGAAATGGATAGCCCAATTCGAGGCTGATATTCGTGCTCTAAAGTCGCCCAATGGACTCAGTTTGACTTCAGTCTGTCTTGCACCCACCTCGACTGTTCAACCACCCAAGTCAGCTTCTGAATGTGTAGTTGAATCAATCATGGGATACTACTCTAATTCACTGAGAGGCGTCAATGAGGACAATTGGGCCAAGCGTCTTGATGCGTGTGCTACAAGTCCAACTGATTGTCTACCAGCATTTGGACAGCCTTTGAACCCTCAACTGGTCCTCGGAGGTATACCTCATAACACCACCTCCGATCGACGCGTGGAGGCTAGTCGAGCGAAGGCTGTAATCATTACATATGTCGTCAACAATTATCTCGAATCGACCCAACTCGAACAAGCTAAACAATGGGAAACAGTCTTAAAAGCCTACCTTGATTCAATTTCAAATCAAGATGCTCTTCACCCACGTGATCGTTGGCCTGCTAGTGTGGGACTTAAGATGGACTGGTCGACTGAGATATCACTCGAAGGTGAAATCAATCAATCGACCAATACTGATATCCCGATTGTAGTATTAAGTTATGTAGCCATGTTCTTGTATGTGGCTATCAACCTCGGTGGTTCAGCTTCCGCGATCCTTTCAGCATGCTTCCGAGCGTTATCTTCACTGGTCAAATTGGCGATTCCTAATGTTTTACGGTTCAGGTCAACAGAAGATCGTCATGGTCATTTCCCATCAAGGCCATCACCATCCTTGAAACGGCAGTTGTTGGTCGAATCCAAGTTTATGTTGGCACTCTGGAGCATTTTGATTGTGTTGGCATCTGTCTCGACTTCTATCGGATTCTTTTCGATGCTTGGTATCAAAACTACATTGATCATTGCAGAGGTCATTCCTTTTCTCGTACTGGCAATCGGAGTTGATAACGTCTTTTTGCTCTCGAATGAATTGAGTCGCCAAAATGCAAAGGCTTATAAAGCTCTGGCTCGAAGTGGAATTGGCGGCTTTGGTGATGCATCGGAAGCACGTATTGATGAGGATGATGATAGTGAGGGTGAAATAGATGGTCTACCAAAGGTGGAGGTCAGAATTGGGAAGGCAATTAGCCGTGTCGGTCCCTCGGTTTTACTAAGTGCTTCTTGCGAGACGGTTGCCTTTGCGTTGGGTGCGATTGTGGGGATGCCAGCAGTCCGGAACTTTGCAATCTATGCTGCTGGAGCAGTGGCAATCAATACGATTTTACAAATGACCGTGTTTGTGAGTGTGATGGCAATTGATATGCATCGCATGGAGGTAAGCTTTCTCGGTCTTTCCTTTTCTTTGACTTTTGAATTGATTCCAAAGTAACTGATAACACTCTTGGAGGGATTCCACTAGGCCAATCGAGTCGATTGTGTACCTTGCTTGAAGTTAGGCACCCACATATCTACGCACGATATGGCCATTGCGTCGGGCGAGGGAGACTTGGCGTCCTTCATCAGGACTATCTATGCCCCCTTCCTAGTGAAACGGCCGATCAAGATCTTTGTCATCAGTCTTTTCTCCGGCTTATTTGTGTTTTCGATAATATGTGCAAGAAGAATCGAACTGGGGTTGGGTACGTGGGTTGAGTATAAATTGATGAGAAAACCAATGGCTAATTTTTGCTTTTTTTGGGCTGTTGTAGATCAACGATTGGCACTCCCACCCAACTCTCATCTGATTGGATACTTTGATGCACTTGATCAATATTTGGAAGTAGGAGCACCGGTCTATTTCGTTGCCGAGGATCTGAACGTCACTGCTCGTGATGGACAACAAGCGTTATGCGGACGTTTCTCGACCTGTCAAGATGGATCGTTGGCCAACGTCCTTGAGGCCGAACGAAAACGATCCGGATCATCTTACATTGCATTGCCACCGGCAGTATGGATCGACGATTTCTTTCAGTGGCTTAATCCAGCTCTTGAATCGTGTTGTCGAGTGAAACGAAAAGACCCCAAGACATTCTGCTCTGAGCGTGACCGAGAGCGAGATTGTGAAGCGTGTTTTGCCTCAAAGGAAGGAGGGTGGAATGTCACAATGAAAGGCTTCCCAGAGGGAGAAGAATTTATGTGGTATCTCCAACATTGGTTAAAATCCCCAACTACGGAGTCGTGCCCCTTGGGAGGTCGAGCTGCATACTATGACGCACTCTCTATATCTTCTGGATCAGTTGAAGCATCAAACTTCCGGACATCTCATACGCCACTTAAGGCGCAAGCTGATTACATCAATGCGATGGTCTCTGCTCGTCGTATTGCAGAGGATTTGTCATCTGAGAATGGCGGAAGGGTTTATCCATACTCAATATTCTATGTGTTCTTTGAACAATATCTCAACATTCGATCCACTTCTTTCAACGTGATCTTCCTTGCGCTTGCTGCTGTTTTCGTTGTCTCAAGTACGCTATTAGGTTCGCTTCGGGCTGGTGGTGTAATGGCTCTGACGGTAGGTATGATGGTGATGAACATGTTGGGAGGCATGGGAATGTGGAACGTGAGCTTAAATGCGATCAGTTTGGTTAACTTGGTAATTGGAGTAGGGATCGGGGTTGAGTTCTGCTCACATGTTGCTCGAGCCTTTGTTGGCGCCAATGGTGGTGGCCTTCCTCAGTCTCATCCTCATGGTCAACGTGATCGAGATGAGCGAGTGTGCTTGGCGTTGAGTGATGTGGGAGGATCGGTAAGTGGTTTGTCCAAGTAAACAGGGATCTTGCGATCTTCTTTGCTAATCGTTATGGACTCTGCAGGTCTTTGCGGGCATCTTCTCAACCAAGATCATTGGAATCAGTGTTCTGGGCTTAACTCGTTCTAAGCTCTTAGAGGTATGTGGCTCCTTTCATGCCATCTAGATCCGAGTGAATTTGTGTCACTGAAGCGAGAGATGAACACCCTTTGAACCACTCTATAGATATATTATTTCCGAATGTGGCTGATCTTAATGATCTCAGGTGTGATTCATTCACTCGTTTTTCTACCTATTGCATTATCATTTGTAGGTGGACAAGGTCATGCATTAGATGATGACTTAGATTTAGCAGTCATGGTTAATGGAAGATATGAAGCTGAACAAAGAGCATTATTAGAAGATGATACAGAAGATGATGATGATTATTAAAGATCCAAATTAAAGCATTATTTTCTTGAATTGTGATTGTATTTATTATTGTGAATTTGATGATGAATTCTGTATTAGTATACACCAGACTGGGTAAAGCAATGTAGGCTGTTGATGTTCAGGGATGTTGCAATGTGGTTGTTTTGTTCAGCAGCACAGTAATACTTGCAGGTATTTGTGGCTCCCTGGTCTGTAAGAGCAAGAATATATAGTCTATTCTATTAACCTTTATGATTTGAAATGACTGAGTTATTGAGGTATGACAACAGAACTATTTTTGTACTATACTCAAGACTAAAATCTAGGATATTTTGAAGCTCTATTGATATACATATAAATGAAATTTGATATTACTTTCCAATAATGCTTCTCCACATTTTTGTCCCCCACAACCTTCCAGTACAAGACATATTTCTATATGCAATTGTAGATTGTACAATGGTAGGCATGTTTTCCATTGGTTTGGTGGTTCTAGGAAGAATATGAAGCAGTTCATGGCAGGAACTTTTGGAGAATACCATGTACAAGTGCTTCCGGAGAAGATACAACACATCAGTTGGGGCCGGCGGATTATATGTGTTGTATCTTTTACAGAACCACTTGTACAAGCAGCCACGTAAAGGATCACCGTGTCCGGGTAGTGTTTGCTCATCAACGAGCGCGCACGACTTCCCTTTCTGCCTCAAAGGGAGTTGGTGTGCGCTCGTCGACTAGCAAAGCCTACACAGACACGGTGGATATGGCACCCCCAGGGCCAGACACAAGTTGCAACTTGGGTGTGCTACATATGTATACTGTGATACAAAGTTCACTCTGGAAAGCTCCAGATCTGTCCAGAGGCCACAAGCAATCACAAGATTGATTGATGTTTCTTGGAAGGACTGTGATAAGATCTATATGCACTAGTAAGGTAATAATCTCATGTGAAACTTAATGAGATACACAGTGTCCATTTTACTGTGGCATGTCAAAGTGCGCATATTGAGAGGTTTTGAAAAAATGAAAAACATTTTATTCAGTTTCTTTGTTAGACTTCAGTGAAATTCCAGGGGCATTGCAAGACTTGGCAAACTGGTGTTGGACAAGCTAGACAAAAGAGTACCAGTGTTGCAGGACTTAGAAAAGGTCGAGAATTCAGGCAATCTTGAGCTAGCAATCTACAATGCAAAGACAGAACAGAACAAAGAAGTACAATACTTAGTCTTACAGAGGCAACCAACACGACTTGACCCAATTGAAGCACTGCAAGCAACAGTAAAGGCCAATAGGATCCAGCAAGGAGACCCCCTGTTTTTATACAAAAGATATGGTCAACAATGGCTCTTATATCAAAAGTCAAAGTGATGAAGGTAATATTCATCTTGCAACTTACCCTACACGGCCATGGTCAATCATCCTCAGGTCTATGAATCTTCTCAACCTGTAAGCTCTGCTTCTTGCTTGGTTATTCCCCTTCTGATAACACTTCTGGAGGTTTCTCACTATCATCCGAGTCACCAGTTTCATCATCTGAGCTTGCATACTTCTTTCTCTTCATACCTAAAGATCTCTCAAGTCTGTGAGCTCTGAGCCATTCTCATCCTCTGATTGTGCAAGTGTTGGGCTATCAGGTGTACATGGCTTTGACCAAGGATTCAAGGCTGGTCTGGCACTCAATGGGCAAGGCAAATGGGTGGGACAAAAGAAAAGAAGAAGAAATGGGCTTCACATAAGTTTCTCTCACTTTCTTTTGGAAGACTTGAGCACATATGGGTCTAGAGGGTGATCTCTTTCTGTAGCACATTGGGTTATGAACTCCTCCATTTTGTTTTTGAATGGTGTGGTATGGTAAGGACTTTGTCAACTCACTTCCTCTTGGAGGTATTTGTTGTGTCTTTTGGCTTGGCTTGACTGCACGCTGATTGGATTCTATAGTCACTACACCTAGCATACAAATCATTACGTCTTGGGGATTGGTTCCAACTGTCACTTTTCCTGGCTGGGTATCACAAACATTTGTCTTGGCCACTTGGTGACCACCTATTGCTTCTGCGCAAGTGTCACCCACATGACCATCTATTGTCCTCCCTGTTTTAGTCTGAATGATGGGAGGGTCCACTGTAGCATTGGCCTCTATTCCTTCCCTGTCTGCCTTGGAACCCACCTCTGTTGTCTGCATTGCTGGAATAACTTGAATGGTTTTCTTCCTTGGCTGGTTTGATGTGTTTGGTCAATGTTTCTTTCTTTGTCTATTCTATGCCTTTCACTTTTACTCCCACTTTTGACAACACTTGAACCTGATCCTGCCTCTGACCTCCTTTAGCATGTGGGTTATCATGACACTCCCATTCATTAACCTTCTCTACCTTTCTACAAGCTTGCTCTTCCACCTTCCTCCGGTGGACTAACACATCACCAACTCATCCTTTCTCAACACGTATTGTCCAGATTTGGGTCCTTATGGCAACATTGTATTGTAAGGCCACCATCCAGTTGTCATCAATCTCTTCTTTAAGTCTCTCCATGTTTCTCCTGTGGCTGTCAAAGTTCTTTGCTAATTCAAAGTGTCTGAACCATTGTCTGAAGTAAGCTTGCATCAAGTTGAAGCAAGGAACCTAGTCTCCATAGGTGAGTCTCAGTTCCACTGGATAGTTGAGTCCTTCAAATTTATTGTCTTCAGAATCTTCATCTTCCCTCTTTGTTTTCTTGGTTACTTTCTTGTTTTGAACCTCTCTGTTTGCTTCCAATGACGTTTTATTGAACATCGATATGGGAACATAGCCTTGGATCTTTGGGATCTGACTCCCCCAGAAGGTTGTTGTAAGGACTTTGTATGTCCTCACTGAAGGATAAGGTACAGGGAAGGATACAGAAGATGAATTATAATCTTCCAATGTGCGTTGGACAATTGTCACCACAAGATGTGGTGCAAGGATTTCTAGAACCGAAGTATGATAATATTACGAACTAACTCCAAAAGGAGATTGTGACAATGATCAGTCAAGAATCCTTCAAGTACAAAATAGAAAGTAAATAGAATCTAATAAGAGACACACCTAACTCCAAAAGGAGATTGTGACAATGATCAGTCAAGAATCCATGAGGAGTTAGGATGATATCAAAATGAGCAGACTAGATATAGTATGTTAAGCCTTAAGATCAAGGTATGTTGAGTATAGTAGCCTTCTTGTAATGTACGTACCCAGGAACATTACAGTTAGGAGTTCCGGTAAATGATGACTTGGAAATTTTCCCGTGGCAAACTCAATTCCATTCTCCACGACACCTCTTCCTTCCGATGATACATCATCTTTGTCTTCACCATCATTCTTGTCATCTGATGTAGGTCTACCCTCTGGGATACGTCTTTTAGCTCCTCTTACAGGCCTTAGTGTCACAGTTTTTGGAGGGATTGCTTTTGGTAGGACAGGAGTAGGGACCGGGGGTTGTGCCGGGCAATGAATTACAGCAGACAGAGGATGGGAGATGTGTGCGGGACAGGGTTTGCCTTGGGGGCAGGCTTCCCTCTTGCTCATGAGTGCTTCCAAGCTCTTAGGTTCATAGCACATCAAATACTGAGCTGTGAGTTCAGCGTGTCTCTCAAAATCTTCATTTTAAATTACCACCTGTATTTTTAACAGGGCTGCCGCTTGCTTTTGGGAAGGACCAGCGGACGGTTTGTGGGGAACCTTTTATTTCCCTACAGCCATCATCAGGAGAAATCATGTAAGTTCCTCTTCCTTTCTGTGTTGGATTTTTGTGGAAGAGTTTGAGCTTTTAAAGGAATTTCATACACCCTAGTCCATTATCCAGGTTTTCTATAGGGTCTTCCCACTGTTATGGAGTGAGGTTCATGAATTTTAGCCTTTATGGGGCCTCTGGCCACAACACCGGGTACATACCCCATCAGATCAGTTCTCCCTTTTTGTGGCCAGGACTCAGACTTGCATTACGGATATGTCTGCTTTGGTATTTTGTGATATGTCACTGGATGCACCCCAACTGCAACCAAACATCCGGCAGCTCATGCAACAGAGGGAAAGATTCCAAGAGTGAAGAAAGAGTAGACAGAGTAGATGAACAAAATTGATGGAAGTTATAGCTTACCTTTCCCTACTTTGGGACTGGCTACTAGGCCTGTGAGTCTTTTGTCCACCACTTGTTCTCTGAATTCTTTGACTCCTTCTTCCTTGAGTCCAGGTTACTTCTTGATCTTCCTCACTCTTGCCCATGATTCACTTTCTTTTTCTGATGATTCCTCCTGTTGATAGGTTCCTATGTATTCTAACAAACTCTCACAATCACCATTTCCGTTTGCGTTGGTTGTGGTGTTTGTCTCTTGGGTTTTTCCCACTGCCTCGTTGGTGATAGGTGTTATTCTCTTCTGCCCTTGATTCACTTGAGTAACGTCTCCAGCTCTTGACGGCACGTCTTGAGTAGGTCCTTCTTGAGTTTTCCTACCCATGTCTTCTCTACCGTAGCCTTTAACAACAACTCTCTTCACTTTGAGTTCTTGAGTTAACTTCTCTTGTTTGGCCTTCTTTCCTTTCTTTGATGGGGGTTGCTGGTCAAGATTGGTTGACAGCAGAACCGTTCCTGCTGTGCTAAATCCTCTCAACTTTCTTTGTGGGTCAGACTCTTCTGGAAATGATTCAAGATTGTTGTTGGAAATCTTGGTCTACTTGGTGATAAAAGAATTTATTTGATTTACTGATGAAGAGTTGCAACAAAAATTTCAGTGAAAAACTTGCAAGAGTGAGCTGAGAGATATTTATGAGTATGTATGTAGCAATGAGACGCTTGCAGATAGGGCTATGACCCGGCAGCAAGGCCCCAGGGCAAAAGACTACAATATCAGTATGCTCATCCACAAGTGGGGCAAGAAGGTATTCCTTCACTTTGTCTTCAAGTTGAATGAACTTACAATGTTTGATAAAGTGGTGTGGTCGGTCATCATTGTCATCAAGGACAGGTTCTGATTGAACAATCTCAATATCAGGATCTTGAGGAAGTTTGAATTTACGTGCTTGCTTGGTAAAGTAATTGATAAGTTGGTCTTTCTCAAAAGCAAGTTCTTCCAAAGTAAATGCAGTCACAGCATTGAGCTTTCAGCGAGGGTCGAGAATCGGGGCACATATATAAACAGGCTTCTTCAAAGCCAATGTGGAGTATTGGACCAATTTCTTGACCATAGGAAGGATTGCTGCCTTCAAGTTGGTACACTCAGGCGTGCCCCATGCCTATGTTTGGTAAAAAGATATTGTATAAATATAAAGTAATTAATATGAAAAGAAAAGGAAAACTTACTTTTTCAAGATTTTCAACAAGCCATTGATAGTCAGGCATTGCTCGTGAGAAAGTGGGATAGTCATTGCCTTCAATTTCCTTGATCACGATTGCAAGAGGTTGGAGAAAGTTGACTAAGCTGCCCACCAACATCCATTTGTCTTCGGTCAGGAGGTAAGGCTCCAAAGATTCATTTATGTTACAATAGTACTGAAGGACCTTCTTGAGTTCAAAGAAACGCTCGAGAGAGTAGAAGGTAGACAACCATTGAGTGGAAACCTCGTGGATGAGTCCGACTTTTCAAGGCTGTGATGAAGTGGCGATACATTGGTCAAGAGCCTGTTTGAGCTGAGTGCTCAATTGGACTCGTTTGTGAAACCCGTGAATTCGAGCTAGGATTGAGTGGACTTCAAGATGTGGGGTAGGTTCGATTAGAGAAAGGGTACCATCAGGAATTTTGTTTTCTTGAGGAAGTTGAGGATCTAATGCACTAAGAGGATCGGGGGGAGCCTTGCTGTCAAAGATGGAGATACCGGCTTTGGCAACTAGATTGATCATAACGTGGGCGACACAGTCGTGGAGATTCTTTTCATGATCGAAGTGAGGTATGAGAATGTGAAGCTCTCGGGCCATGGTGATATTATTTGAAGTGTTGTCAGCAGTAATACAGTAGAGCTTATCGGTGATATTAAATTGATCTAATGTGTGCTTGACCAAGGAAGCGATGTTTTTACCAGTATGAGAACCATAGATTTCCTTCCAACCTAGAACAACTGATTTCATAACAAAATCATCGCTCATCCAGTGCGCCGTGATTCCCAACATTGGTACACTTCGAGCTGAGGTCCACACATCACAAGTTATGCTGATAAAATCCACCAAAGAGAAAAGATGACTCAAACAAATTTGAGCGAGACGGAATTGGGCAATGATGCCATTGGTGATGGCAGTTTGCTTTGACAGGATAGGCGAAACAGCAGGGTTAATCCAGGATACAAGCTCGCAGAACTCCGGCACGTCCACAAGTGATACTGCGAGCTCTTGATTGACGATAAGACAGATGATAGCGTTGGTGAGGTTTTTTCTGTTGAGAGGTCCAAACTAAAAAAAACTGTGATCAGTCAAGGATACAAAGAGGAAACATCAAAAGAATAGAAGAGAAAACTTACATTAGAATTCTTACCAGTAGCAGGGAAGGATGTAAGTGTTTGTTGTGAGGTGTTGATCAGAGGTTCAATACAATGAGCACAGGAGAGGTGGCGGGCCATCAATCTGGTACTGGAGATCTTATTGATAGCAATCTCCTCATTACACACAACCACAGGCGCCTCTAAGTCCGGAATTGGAGGCTTGTTGATGAAGCCTTTGTTGGCACGGCAGACGTTCTTGAGGCTTTTGTCGGGGAGCATGACTGTCGAAAAGTACTGCCACACCCAAGAAGTACGGTTTGTGGCAGTATCTTCGGATTTGGCTGCACTAGCTGCGGCTGAGACCGAGTCAGATGGCGTGATCGAAGTTGTGCTGGAGGTGGTGGACATAGTGTTTAAATTGGTGACTCGAAGACTTTGACAAGACATGGCAATCGAAGAACTTGGGTATGGGCTATGGTATACCGTATGGGTAAAGGGTACTCGAGTGGGGATAATTAAATGGGGCAGTGAGTGAAACTTTGAAAAGCCAAACGGTAAAAAGGTGGAAAGAGGCTGGAACTCGCCTTTCACCCTTTGTTTAACAGGATTTCAAGCGCCGGCCCCGGCCCTGAGTGGCCCTGACACAGGGCCTTTGTCTGTATCATTAGGTTAGGGCTACATGCTTGGGCCTGGCAACGAGTTGATTCTGGAAACCCTTGGGCAGACTCGGCCGGGTCATAGCCCTACTTGCAGATGTTCCTGTATCAGAAATTTAATTCATGAAAACTTACAATACTCAGTATTTGAAAATACTAGGACAAGTGGGTTGTGGGCAAATCCCTAGGCTAGAATAGCCCAGGGTTATGAATTACTTGAAAGAGACAAAAAGACCCCCTATGGGGTGGCTAGCGGTTCTAAACAAATTATGAAACAAAAGAACATAACCCTACTTAAAAAAGAAATGCGCAACCATAAACATAAAACCATGCCAGATTAACAAACAATGGAGACAGCAATAACCGGACTTAAGACTCAATAAAAGTAACAAACAATATTCTCGACCTAATAACACTAATACTCATAAACACTACAATAATAATAAAAAGAACCAAAAAGAAAATAAAGAACATTTTTACCAGGAGAGGGAGGGCGGGCACGAAAACTTTGATAAATGATGTAAAAGAATCAGACGTACAAGATAATGATGATCTTTAACGGAGGTAAACACAATGTGATTAATTTGGATGTGGTAAACAGCCTATGATATCATGGTTGTTTCCAAAAGGAAAGGTAATAGAGATCCGACCCGTCAGTAACATTACATGTATTTTTCAGTCCAAATTGAATCACATTCCCATCGGTTAATAATGAATTACCAACATCTAGGAATCTGCACTTGTCTTTGCCCGGGTATAGTGAATAGACAAAAGAGATAAAACACAAAAGCAAAAGAATAATAAGATTCCACACAGTTGTAAAGTTTAGTACCTATAGTGAATAGACGAAAGAGATAAAATGCATAAGCAAAAGAATAATAAGATTCCACACAGTTGTGGAATCTTGAAATCAAGATTTGACAAAGTTTTGTTAGCAACAGCGTGAGAAAGTCTGTGCCGCAGTCGTGTAATTCACGTGAGTCTACAACACCCCCCCCACAACAACTCACAAACACCTGTATTACAAAACTTCTCAAGAAAAAATGAATCAAGTGAAATAAAACTAATAAACCCTTTCCACCACAAAATGATTGACTAACGTGATTGCTCAGTTGGTAAAAAGAATTATATCATGACACATTGAAAGAAACATAACAAAGAAAACACAAAAAACAAAAAAAACAAAAACACACAACAAAAGTTGACCAGCTTTGATCATGAGATAATTGAGGTCTTTTTCTAATAACTGTTGGCTGGAATTTGTTCCCCCGGGATGTGAGGGTTGGGTGCTCAGATGAGTACTCAAGGCTCACTAAATTGGGCAATGTAAGGGTTTATAGTGTGTAATTGATTAATTATATTTCAAATATAATGTAAGTACAACTAGATGTATAGAAAGAGAAGAGGAAGGGGAAAAGGGACTGGTCTGTTTGGATAAATCCAGACAGACTACAGTTAGGTGACTCCTTAAAAGGAGGTTTATAATTATAATATGTAAATGTTATAATTATTGAAGGTTGGATCCAAGGCCTTCCTTTGATCTTTATGTAACGGATTCAAGAGTGAGATGAAGGTCACTACTCTGGTTGTTCTTAAAGTCACCAACTTAGGGTTGTTCTTAAGGTCACCAGCCTGAAAGTAATTGTACGTAGGTCACTAGCCTTGGGTTGTTGGAAGGTCACCAACCTGAAATGGTTTCTACTTGGGGAAAGTAGAGGATCCAGGGGGGATGAAGGAAGTATTACTTACTTTTAATCAGGAAGCTGATTAAAGTTAAGGAAGTGTATCACTAGTCTTATTTATTATAAGACTCTTGATGTTACTTCAATAGAACTTTAATTGTTCTTTAAAAGTAAGGTGTAATAAAAGCTTGAGGAGGAAATCTCTGAAGGCTGAGAGAGAAGAGGTTTATATACTCTTCTCTCCAAACCTAACTGTGGTGATATTTGCTTATATCACTACTGTGGTTTAGGGTTTAATTAGTACTATTAGTTATGGTTATCACTAATGCTACATAATCACATATACCTGTTATGTATATTATGTAGTATAAGCATTTCAACTCTTGACACTGAGTTATGAGGTGTAAATAATGTTTTATTACATATGACATATGATTTTACATGTACGTGTATATGTAATTAATGTTTATATGTATTTTATTATATGTTACATGTGTTTTATAAGCTGTATGTACGTGTAATAAGTTTTGTAAGTTATAATCTATCTATTACAAGTTAGTTTTGGGTACATGTATATGTACTCAGGGCTGACACGGGATGTTCATTCCCTTTCTGCCAGAATCAATCTGGAATCAAGACTACCCATCCACAGAATTGGTTCAACCAGAAACAGATATATAGAAAGAATAAAGGTTAACATTTGGTGAAGTTTATTGAGACAGGTTCTATTTTTTGAGTCTTAAGCTTTGAAGCGCATTGTCATGGAGTGTTGGTCCTAATGGTTTTGTCAAGATGTCTGTGTGTTGTGCTTTGGTGTCAATCCAGTGGAGAAAGATTTGTCCTTTATAGATCTGCTTGTTGATGTAGTAGAACTCTCTGTCGGTGTGTTGCGTTCGCTTGTTTGATGAATTGTTGCTTGCAACATGGATAGCCGACGTGTTATCACAATGCATGTTAACAACTTTGCCTATACCAGTCAAATCTTCAACCAAATTTCTCAGCCAGATAGCGTCTCTGCACGCAGGTCCCATTGCCATATACTCCGCGTGACATGTGGATGACGCTACACACATTTGTCTCTTTGAAGTCCATGAGATAGGACAATTCAAAAAATGTGTGATGAAACCATGTGTCAACCTTGCACCTTCACCTCCCCAGTTAGCGTCGACGTAGGTGTGAAGGGGTGTGTCAACTTTACTTCTCAGAGGCTTTATCAAGAGTTCCTTGACCCCGCCAGTGCTCAGGTATTGTATGAGGTGTTCGATGGCGGCCCAGTGTTGGCGTTGGGGGTCAGATGAGAATTGAGCAAGATAGTTGACTGTGTAGGTGATATCCGGTCAAGTTGCTACTGATAAGTAGTTCAGGCACCCGATGGCAGACAGGTATCTTTCGGTGTCAACGCGTTCTTTGTCATCAGATGGTGATGTTGGAATCTTCTGTGAGTTCATTGGCGTTCTGGCAGTCCGTTCATCAGGTAGGAAAGATTTAATGATTTTCTTCGTCAAACCAGGTTGTGATAATTTGAATGATCTGTCTTTTTCACGCGGAACATCAACACCAACAATTTGATCAAGTGAAGTCTCCCATTTGATTAATAATTTCTCTTTCAAGGCGGCGTAAATGTTGAGCAAGAGTTTTTCAGAACTCCCGGTCACTGCTCCATCATCACTGTGGAGCCAGATGATTACAGTGTCCGAACTGCGACAATAAAAGTACAAAGATTGGTCGTATTGACTTACAGTGAAGCCGAGTGCTTTGAGGATCTTGTGGATATGTTTCCATCAGCATCTTGCGCCTTTTTTTGTACCATAAAGCGCTCTTAAAGCCTTGAGGACTTGATTCTTCTTCCTTGCTTCGCACATGTAACCAGTCGGGATGGAGAAGTATACAATTGAGTTGATATCACTATGGAGATATGCGGATGTGATATCAAAAGAGTGTACAGGCCAGTTTTGATGAGCTGAGATCGTGAGCATGATTTGTGATCCAGCAAATATGGCTGTTGGCGCAAAAGTCTTGGTATAATCGATGCCTTCTTTTTGACTGTATCCTTTTGCTACAAGTCGAGCTTTAAATTTTTTAGGATTACCTTCATTGTCCACCTTCTTATAAGTAAATACCCACTTCAATCCAATCAAGACTAGTCCATCTGGTTTATCCACAACCTCCCACACCTTCATTGTCTTCATCATATTCATTTCAGTGTCACAAGCTTCCTTCCACCTCTCTTTGTTGTCCAAACGCATAGCTTCAGCAAATGATCTTGGAGGTTGTAGGATCTTCAAGTAATCATAACCGTTAAGAACATGGGAAGCTGCCACATCTTGCTTGTCAAGTTTAAGTTCTTCGGTGAAATCCCCAAGCTTAAGTGCATTTATAATGTGAGCAATGCTACCTTTTCCAGGCTTGCCGTTTTCATTCATAGCTTTTGATAGTTCTTGATGTAATAACTCTTCTCGTTCTTCTTCATACGGAAATTTAGCCACTGCTGACGGGAAAACAGTCTTCATCACTTCATCATAGAATAACCAACCTTTTCCACCACTTATGTAACCAATCATCACACATTTTCTTCCTCTATCCTCCAGTTTACCAGGTGATCTCTGCCATTCATGAATGTGAACAAAAGATGTGCTCCCAAACAATTGTAAGATGTCGAGCTGGGGCTTACGTCAATGGAATATTTTGTATGGTGTTTTGTCGCCAATTACTGAGTTTGGTAGTTGGTTATGGAGATAAGCAGCAGTCATGTATGCAAAATTCCAAAATTTGTTTGGAAGCTTGCTCAATGACAATAAAGTTATAGCCATTTCATCCAACGTACGGTTGAGTCTTTTCGCAATTCCATTCTGTTCTGGTTCATAGGGGTTTGCGAACTCATGAGTTATACCTTCATTCTCCAACCATTTGTCTAACGTGTTACCTATGTATTCACCACCTCTGTCTGACCTTACAATCTTTATCTTCTCTCCAGTCTCTCTCTCCCATCTCTTGATCACTTGAATTAAACATTGCGGGACCTCAGATTTGTGCTTAATAATTGATATCTCTGAATAAGTCAATGCTACATCCCGGAAAGTCACCAATAGTTTTTCTCCCGTTAAACATGGGGTAAAGGGTCCAGCAACATCAGTTACTAACACCTCCAATACCTTAGGCTCATGGTTGGTGCTTTCCAAAACTCTCCGTCTGACACTTTCGCTCTTGAGACAATCTTTACAGGTAACCTCACAGTGTTTCAAGTCAGGCAGTCCGTATTCCTCACACTTCTTGAACAGTGTCTTGATGCGCTTTATTGAGACATGTCCCAGGCGTGCATGCCACAGTTTAGACAAAGCAAACGGAGATTTCATTGCACAAACAGCATGTGATTGAGTATTACAAGGTGTCTTCAGTGATTTTCTTGCTTGAATAAACCATCTACAATTTTTATGTACAGCATAAATCGTTTTTCCATCTTTTAATTTTATTTGAAAATCATTTCCTTCCTTCATTGACATCTTTGCTCCACTGGCAATGAGAGCACCGGGTGATATGATGGTAGTGGTTGCTTTCGGGCAGTAGTAAATGTTTTCAATAGTTGCTTTTTCTCCTGATTCAGTCGTTAATTTGATGTCACCTTTCCCTACTATGACAGCATTGGAATCATTACACCATGTAAATATCTGTGTAGCACGTCGACGTGCACACACGAAAGACTCTCCGTAGAACCTGTAACGACCCATCAAAGAGGTGCCACATCAAGCGCATCTTCCCCTTATCACCTGGGAGGTTGAAAGGCAGTTGACCCCTGCTGACAACAAAGGATTATGCAAATCCTTTGAACAAATCACAAAGCACAAAGGGTGCTCAACAGTAATCTCAGTCTCATTTCAACCAAAAGACTTTGAGATTTATTTCAAAACTCTCCGTGTGTGCACGTCGACGTGCTACACGGATATTTACATGGTGTTAGTAGCTGTCTTGATTGGGATTGGGCGAGAAAGAGGCTGATAATTAGTCAGAAGTGATCGATTGTTGCTTACAGCATCAGTCGCTCCACCATCAAACAAATACTCAGTTGGTACCTCTTCACCCTCTTCAATCAATACAAACCCCTCAGAGCTCCAATCAAGGGCTGATGCTTCAACTGTGTTGGCTTTGGTTCGCATCTGAAGTTACTTTGACTGAGCTCGCGTTTGGTCTGAAAGGCTTCTTAATCTGATTTGTGTTTGAGGCTGGGATTGAGTATTTTTGAGGAAATATTGCATTAAGACTGTAGTACTGCTGGTTGCTGACTTTACACCAGTCCCTCCAATGAGCTCCTGTCCTATCACCCACACCATTGTACAACTCGCATGGATTATTTGTTTTGTTGTAACTATGACCTAAGTTCCCACAGAAGAAGCATTGGATTACGCCCTCCTTCACACCACAAACCGCGGTGTTGGGAATCACAATTGGGTTAACGGAGCTGCTGTGACACGGTTGATTGTACTTGGTCCAGGCCTTGGGACCGCGCCTCCAGCGCATTGGATCAATTCATTGCCCAGATCTGTTTGGTGTGAAGGAGTTAAAACAATTGAACCACAGTGACATATTTCTTGAGATCAACAATGGATCTCAACTGGAGCAGCGTAGAATAAAACAAAAGAAAGGTTATTGATTTGATTTCATGTGTGACAGTAGAGAGAAAAAGAAGCGAGAGATAAAGAAAGAGCAGAACCTACCTGGAGCAGCGTAGAATGAAACAAAGGAAAGGTGAAGAAAAGACACCTTTCCTGATGCTGCCCCAGTGAGGTTATATAGTGATTCTAGCTAGAGAAATATCACACATTGTGGTGATATATTCATGATATCAAGCAAGAAAATTAATCATCATTACTTTACCAACTTATTAGAAAACTTCAGTATAGCAGGAAATTCGAAATTCAGGTTCTCAGATCAATTGAAGCTCTTACAGGCTTATGTATACTTATTAGCTCACTATCACTATTATGTCATCTCATTTCAAAAACATTCTTAAGATCAATATATCTTACTTACAAATTTATTACAAAAAGACAGAAAAAGCAAAGATAAGAAAAATTTGAAAATATAGGTGTAAAAGTTGGAAAATGGTTTTTAGGTTATTTATAATTAAGTTATGGGTTTTATAAGGTTAGAATATGAAAGAACAACACTTTATTATACAGTAACAATTTTAATCTTCAAGGTCGATAAGGGAAAACAGGAGTTATTAGGAGAAAGGTACTTTTTCGAAGTTGGTAAACAAGGGTTTTGCGTGTAGTTTACATATGTAATGGTGGTAGTAGTGGAAATTAAGGTTGTCAAGAGGATTTTCCAGGATTTTTAAGGTTATAGAAGATGATGTCATATTACATGAGCAAGAAAAAGAGAGTAGCAGCTGTGAAAAGTGAAGAAAATGGGTGAATTTTGTGGAAAATGAAGGTTTTCAGCTAAATACATATGTCAAATGACGTCGGATTAAGTTGGTAGATAGCTCATTCAACGCAGAAGAGTGGATTACATGATGTACAGACTTTAAATCATTAGTAACAGAGGTGTATGTAAAAAGGTATAAGGCAAATAAGAAATTGGTGTGAATCTCGAATTTACAGTCACAAGTCAACATGTAACAC
Organism: Melampsora larici-populina 98AG31; assembly: GCF_000204055.1. Taxonomy (NCBI): domain Eukaryota; kingdom Fungi; phylum Basidiomycota; class Pucciniomycetes; order Pucciniales; family Melampsoraceae; genus Melampsora; species Melampsora laricis-populina. Next base: position 1,173,632 of record NW_006768774.1, read on the forward strand.
CAAAAACCTTAACTTCACAACTCAATATCTTACTCATCACTCATCAGAAATAGGTCATATGGGTGTCACAAATGATCAGTATCACGAGGGCTACAAGATGCACTATAGTAGATCAAAATTGGACCACATCTGAAAAATTTGTAATCTCAAAAATTGGTTTGCAGCTAGTTTACAAGGAAAAAATCACCTGTATTCATCTTAAGAAGTGCTGTACATTAAATCATTGCGTCATTGATCACTTTTAGCTGTGAAAATTACATCATACATTAGTAACAAGACCGTTGCATTGCGTCATTACATGGTTTTTAGGGTTCTTGAGGCGGATTTGATTGGTTTTTGAGGCTGTTGACTGTTGTACAGGTTCTTACATGTGGATATAAGTACTCATTGATGATTTTGGGATTTTTGTTCCCTTTTCTGCATCTTTTACGTGTGTTGTAGTGTTATAAATCATCATTTATTTACTATATTTGTACTAAGATCACTTAAATCCGCCCCTTCAAAGCAAGGAGAAATTTATTTACGTGTGTTAAAGACTATAAGTCAAATTGGGAATAATACTTAACAACAGTATTGCTAGTAATAACATAGTGTGTGGACTTTTTGCGCTTAAAATTGGGAATAATACTACACAACATTATTGCTTTATTTCTCTGGTGCCTTTATCTTTTTCTCTGTTATCACAAAGTGGTCAGCAAGTGCCCTTGTGCTGGTTTTTTTGAAGCAGGCAGTCTTTAGGCAACTTCTACTATATTACACGTAGTAGATTATCCCTTCTTAGGTGTTGTAAAGCTCTTGTTGAGCTTTAAATACTACAACGGATGAAATGTTGTAAAGCACACACATGACAAATGATTAATAGTCACGCAGGACTGTCAGTAACACGAGATAGTAGACGTAGGACTTATGTAAGATTTGATTATTATATATGAAATGTTTACATAATACTGTAGGACTATCTCAACAATTTTGCTACCCACTGGCAGTCCAGTGAGTACGTCCAGCTCAATCCAATCTCAATTCAACCTCAAAACAATGTCAGTTCAATCTCAATTCAATCTCAATCCAACCTCAATTTTTGGCCTGGAGGAGCAGACAAACAGTCTTCCAAAAAGAACTGAAATAAAGTTTAGTTTATGTCCACACATGAAGGTGTCAGAATATCTGGAAGGCTTGAGTGATTTTTGGAAAAAATACAATTATTATGGCCAAATATCCTTCTCAGTCCCTTCCAAAGACTTCTCCTGCAACCAGAAGCAACAGCTCTTGATTATATATTGTAATGGTATGATACTTGTTTGGGAAGGGGTTAATTTATATACTCAGAGATTCAAATATAATATTAAATGAATGAAAATATTAGAAGGAAAAAGAATGGGTTATGAAGTGGTTGTTTTCTGGTTTGTGATGTTAATACATCAATCTATTATGTATTGCAATTTTTCATTTGACTTTATACTATTTCATTCACTTCATATTGTTTACCATGTTGGGTTTTTCATTGTATTTAGAAAAAAGATTTTTATATACTCATTGATTCTTTGGTCCTTTGTTTGTAGAGTGCTTGCTCACTTTTTTGGGTGGAATCCATGTTTTTTTGAACTGTGAAAGAAATTATAAAAGGGCAGTCCTGAGATCAGCTTAACTCTGAAATACCAAAGCATCAATATACATATGAGCTGATAATACTGCATTTTGTCTTTGAAGACTTCTCTAGGAAGTTCCTGATTTGACCCAATAGTCCAGATCCCAATGCTATGTATCATTGGGCTCGGCACCACCAACATATTTACCTCGGATTACAAAATCCGAGGTATCCTTGGATGCACAACCTCGGACAGAAGCTTCCCGAGGTTTTGATCCGAGGTAATTCTCAGGGCAAAAAAATACCTCGGGCAAAAACCTCGGACAAGGTCTGTCCGAGGATTTGCCTCTGATGATGCCTTGGATTTCTCAACCCGAGGCGTCTATGCTGGCAGTGCAGCCGCCAGGTTGCGACTTGGAGGGGTGTATACATACTAAGCTACACCGGCGTGTAAATCCATCTCAAGGACCAAAGCCTCAACAATCAAACAATTGCAAGACTCTACAACTCAACAACTCAACTCAAACAGAACAAAACAGATTACATACTCTCAACAGTGGACTCTTTTTCTCAAGATAAATCAACTAATCAAATGAATAAATCACAATCAATCTTGAACCCTTCAAGGAAATATTGAATACCACATTCACTGGTGGGAAAATTAAATTCAGCTTGGATAGAAAAATTAGAGCAATGTCAAGACAGTCAACCTGATCAGGCAAAACCCAAATGAAGTCTTATGTTGTTTCAACTTTCAATCAACATTGATCAAAAGATCAACTTGATCTGCCTTGAAGGGGCCAATGCATATGATGATTGTGACTCATCAATCTTTGAGTAAAGATCATCACCACCAACATATTTACCTTGAATTGAAAAATCCGAGGTATCATGGGATTCCAAACCTCAGACAGCTTCTTTCCAAGGTTTTGATCCGAGGCAATTCTCAGCGCAGGAGATTACCTTGGACAAAAACCTCAGACAGGGTCTGTCCGAGGATTTACCTCCGATGAGGCCTCGGATTCCGCGACCCAAGGCATCTATGTTGGCAGTGCATAGACAGAAATGGATGGCTTTGACTTCTCATAAGTGTAATTAGGTTGTAAATTTCGCATTTCATGGACTTGATAGTGAATTAAAACTTCTTATGAGATTTTGGTCAAGAACTTGTGTACCGCTTCCCAACCCATACCCTTTCCACTCCTTTTGAAACACCAAACTCAAACTATCATAATTCATGATATCACTTGTGATATGTATATAGCTGATCCCATAATTGGGTTTATGTTGATTTGCTTGTTATTTTCTTTTCAGAAAAAACTGGACACAATTAAATTTACTCCTGAAGTTTTGATCGCTGTGAAACAAAGAAATCAAAATGATTATTGAACTTTTTTGTGAAATTCTAGGCAATCGCTTCATGATGTAATTGAAGTCTGTTGAATCTTAAGCTATACCAATGTTTGTAAAAGACAATTTTTTTTCATATTGGCAATGAGCGCAACTTCAAAAAACAAAACAATGAAGTTGGAGCAATTAGATGAGATAGAAATGGAGAGAGAGATACCCTTCCACAATTCATCTTATAAGTCCAAGTAAGTGATGAACTACTAACACATGAAATTTATGATGTTTATATATTGTTTTGAATCATCACCTTGACCTTCATCATCATATTGTTTTATCAGATCTATCATATCAGTATTTCACCTATGATGCACAACACTCCAATAAGTGAAGTGTTACACATTGATAAAATTGTGAACTTACTCAGCCTTGCAACATCTTTTTTGGTCTTGATGTGAATGAAAGGTACAAGGAGACAAATAAGTACAGAAGTAGTATTATGTGGGCTTGAATGGGCAAAGTATTGGTAAAGGAGAGAAGAATATAAGTACAGAGACCACCCTCAGGTTGAAACTGAAAGAAAAATGTGCAACCTGAAATGAAGTGCCTCACTTGTTCATCATTCTGAATGATCAAGGCTTGAGGGGGTCAGATAGGGTTATTTTTGAGGGTCTGAGCGTGAATAAATGAAGGTGGCTACAGAGAGGTTGATAGAGATGAAAATTTGCACTGTTCTAAGAGGGGTAAATAGCTAAAAGTCTGACTTCATAGGCCCAAGCCTTCAGTGAATTTGTTTGTGTTTTAAGGTGGAGCAGGAGCAGAACATGCAGTGTTTTATGGTTGGAGTGCAGATGTGAGGGTGACGGAGCTGAGCTACAAGAATATTGAATACAGATGTGAGATGTGCATTTCAAAGTGATGAAATAAAAACTCAAATGCTGGACCTCATAGTCACAAAACTTCATTGAGATAGTGGGTGTTTTATGGCAGAGCGGGTACCAAACATCATGGTTGTATGAAGAAGTGGTGATATGAAACTATGTGAACCCACCAGAAGATTTTGGAGGATTCATTTTCAACTTCAGCTGTACTACTGAACTAGCTCCAGGTAGATCTGCAGCCCATGCATATCCCCCATCCAAACTGATCTTGAGGTCAATTTGATATTGAATTGAGACTGTTTTGAGATTGTTTTGAGGTTGTTTTGAGGTGAATTGTACTCACTGGCCTGCCAGTGAGTAGTAAAATGTCACTGTGAACTGTTGACTTCTTGGTGAGTTCTGGTATTGAGCAGGTGATGGAGAGTAAGAGCTACCAGTGTTCATGCAACAATTATTGGGCGTGCGGTTGATGGCCATTGCTTCAATTTGAGTGTTCAAGCTGTTGATCAAAATTGTCTCAGATGCGGTTTTTTCTCTTGCAATATAAATTTGAATAGCGGATTTCACATCTTCAAGTTTAAAGTTAGGAATTGAATCATTAAATTTTTTATCAAGCTCCTTATTGATTTCTTTGGTCATTTCAGCTGGCATGTGTAATTGGTAAAATAACCCCTTGATCAAGTCACTGGTCCAGGCAAAGCCGGTTGATTCTAACTCCAAAACAATTGAATTGACTTTAGCCATGTAAGCCAGCATTCCAGTCTCACTCAGATCAAGTCGTAGATGAACCAAACGTGTGAAGAGAGAGAGTTGATTTGTCTTTCCTCCTCATTGAAAATGCTTCTGTAACGCCTTCATCGCTTCGTGTGCATCGTCTGCATCATCGGTCATGTTCTTGAGATCCTCATGAATAGTGCTAGAGATCATAAGAAAGGCTAGTTTGTCTCGCTCCTTATCAACGTAAGTTAAGATTGGTTTAGCTGATTCCCAATAGTCTTTGATGCTTAACAGCGCCTTCATGGCTCTTGACGCGTTGTTCTTCCACACAATAAAATTTGATCCGTCTTTCGAAAGATTGGTGAAATTGATGTTGTTGGCCAAGTTCTTATTAGCCCTATTGATCTCTTGTAAGGCTCGAGTTTCTTGTAGTGCTGATTCAGCAGCGGATGTCATCTTGATGTCTTTGTCAGATGGGAAAATCAGGAAGAATCCCTGAGGAAAAATGACGGGATTAGGATTGAATGTTTTCGTGTGAGCTGTAAAGGGTTTGAGAGATATCGGCATAGGGTTAGGATTTGGTGTATGATTGGGTGATGTTGGAATCTCTACTCCAATGTTCAATTGTGAGATACTTGTTGCTAATTCCGATATGGACTTAGGAGAATCAGGGGTATGCGTAGAGTTTTCAGCAGAAGGTTTGTAAACAGCAGATTGAGGCGTAGAAACAGCAAGTAACATATTAGACGAGGGGATATTCAATTCAAGTTCATTTGGCATGGGTGTGGGCAGCGGAGGTAAAGTGGTCAAATCAGGAAAAACATATTTGGGCAATTTTGTAAATGTGATTGTTAAAACGAGATATTCAGGATTTCTCGGTGGTGGTGTATTAGGGGGTGTGAGTGATAAAGATGGAATACTTTTGGCCATTGCTATTTGCAGCCCACATGAAATCCATGTAGGTGCTGTCCAAATTACGCCTACACGGTTGTTTTCCGCCAAAAAGCGCCTACATTTATGATGTAGGCACTTTTTCCTTTTTCAGATGACGCCTACAGGCTGAAAACCCAATGTAGGCGTCATTTGTGTACGCCTACATTCTAAAAATAAGACGTAGGCGCTATTTTCAAGCGCCTACATTGTTTTTTCCATGTAGGCGCTTAAGTTAGTTATAAGGGTCTTATACATGTGTGAATACAAATCTATAAGGGTGCTGGTATTAATATATAAGGGTGTTGGTATTAAATTATAATTATAAGGGTGGTGAGATTAATTATAAGGGTGTTGGTATTAAATGATAAGGGTATTAAATGTAAGAGTGTGCATTTGATTAGAAATTATAAGGGTGTTGGAATTAAATCATGAGGGTGTTGGAATTAAATTATAAGGGTGTTGGTATTAACATATGTAGGCGCACAAAAATTACGCCTACAGTCAAAAAAAAAGATGTAGGCGCATTTTCGTGACGCCTACACAATGCAGGCGCTTCAAATTTCCGCCTATATTTTATTTTTAGAATGTAGGTGTACACAAATGATGCCTACATTGGTTTTTCAGCCTGTAGGCGTCATTTGAAAAAGGAAAAAGTGCCTACATCATAAATGTAGGCGCTTTTTGGCGGAAAACAACTGTGTAGGCGCTGTTTTGGCAGCGCCTACATGGATTTCGTGTGGGCTGCAAATAGCGAGGGCCATACTTTCAATGTTTAGTATTTCACCATCACCTTGAGATCTAGATTTGGTTGGGTACAAAGTTGGGGAAGGTTCTGGGGTTGATTGCGGAGAAGGTGATGGAGGTAGTGGAGGCAGTGATTGTAAATCAGGGAATATAGAGTCTTCTTGTTTATTCTTATTGCGAGATTTCTTAGTGCGTCGTTTTTTCGGAGGTGATCAAGGATTGGAAGCGTAATCCCAACTCCTCGTTTGCATTCAGGTTAACGGCGACCCGTCAAGATCAAGAGCGCAGGCTCATAACCTATAGTGAATAGACAAAAGAGATAAAATGCATAAGCAAAAGAATAATAAGATTCCACACAGTTGTGGAATCTCAAAATCGAGATCTGACACCGCGGGAATTAATACGTCTGAAACCCAATTGAGCGGAGTTGCGCTGTCCAAGTCTGCAACTTCCCACAATCACGGGTTTCGTTCGCAATATGTTCACATTACCTTCACATGTTCCCCTTGGGATATTCTGGCACCTGCAATTACATATGAACTAGCCAAATTGGCGGCGGGCGCCGCGGTTACAGAAAGGTCTTATCATAATTCAATTCAAATTCTATTCTGCAGGATATTCTGGAGCATATATCACTTGAGGAGGCAAGCTTATTCAGGCTTGATTAGTTGAATTACAGCACAGTCAAATCTACTTCAACACTATGTTAAGATCACTGTATATATTATGAGTAACACAATGCCAGCCTCTGAATATTGACCTTCCAAAGTAAGTACCTACCTTGGTCACACAATCCACCAATGAGGTGTAGTTCACAGGAGTCAAACAACATCCTCCAATTTCCATTCAATTGGGCTGTTGTTGTGTTTGATAGCATACCCATGACCACATGAATTGTAAACACTGTGTCATAGCTTTCTATTGCAGAGATCAGATATAAAGTTACCATGATTACCAATCCTTTGGCACAAGTGAATTCAGATCTGAAACAAAACTGTAGACCATAGTCCTTGTAAAACGCCACTGTTTCCTCTTTGTGCATACTCCACCTATTATTCACTTCAAAAACAAAATGTTTTGGGTTTTTGACTTTCCTAGAGCAGAACCATGGATCTCTTTCAATCAGCATACCAATAAGTACTGATACTTGGGTAACTTGTGATGCAAACACTGGCTTCATCAAAGGTTTCCAATTGCAGTCATCATATAAGCCAAAGAAAAGGTGTAATGCTCTAGTTGCAAATGACTTGATATGGGAAGGGTTTTTACACTGTTTGTGTGTGCGGCAAGCAACAGCAAATGGAGGGAAGGCACAGGACATAAAATACGCTTCTGAGTTCTTATTGTGGTGGAATCAAGTATTGAGAGGCATCATGGGAATTGTGAACAGAGGTGATGACACATGACCTTGGAGCGGAGTGAAAATATCCTTGCCCAAACCCTAACCCCCAACCCCTAGGCCCTAACCCCCTAACGGATTCCATATCATAGTACATCAAGTTTCATTTTGTTTCCGATTTGGAAAAACTTTACAAGAAGCTCCAAAATTAAAACACTGGTATGTTGCTTGAAGTTGGTTGAGACAGGTGAGCATATATAACAAACTCTGTTTTATTTATCATTGTAGGAGTAGCTGTGAAGGAATCCAATAATAGTTCTCTATGAGAACACAACAATAGTAAAGCTCAAAAATAAAATTTTTGTGTGTTTGCTCAGGCCATGAAAATTAGCAAAGTAGGTTTGCCCCCAAAGAATCGCAGTGATACAGTTGGGAGTGACAGCTAACACTCTTGATATCAAAATTGGGCAATGTGTGCAGGATGCTTAAACATTACATAAGCAAAGATAGATGTCTTGGATTGAAAACCCCAAGGGATCATTGGATGTAAAACCTTGGATAAATCTTGTCCATGAATTTGATTCAAGTCATTTTTTGGTGAAAACAAACTGCTTGGATCAAAAACCCAGAAATATTCTGTCCAAGGATTTTAGTCCAATGACACCTTGTATTTTTCAATCCAAGGCATTTGTTAGCTGTGAAGGCAACTTGCGTAAACAATGAGTTTGTTGTCAAACCATGACACAACTGTAAATTGACACCAACTCTATGAATGTGTTGCCTGTGACAGTATCAATCCTCAGTCAATGATATTGATAAGCAAAACCTGATAATTATTCAATTCATAGTGACAATAAATTGACTTTACCCAAATTTGGCTGTTTCAGCATTAATTTGATTGCTTTAAAAATCATTCATCTTGATTCAATAATAAAATACAATCTGAATCTGGTCATTTTTTGGCTTCTGAAAGGTTGGATGCACTTTGTGTCTAAAACTGGCAACATTTGGAGTCAAGAGTCCCAAGGCTTATCATCCTATTGCATTCTCTCATTGCCCAAGCTGATTGTAGCATGGTTTGACTGACCTCAACTACTTGTTGGGTTCATCCTTTGTTGGGTTAATGGGCTTCAGCTCTAAAAGATATGACAGAAATCCTTCTAAATGAAGGCCTTGTATATGAACTGAGCCACTCACAGATGTGCATTCAGGTTGAGTGATCAGGTTTGAATAACATCTGTAATCCCAAGGATAGATAATTCACATGGAGGAATGAATGATCAGTATCTGGTGGATTGACTTGGGAATCACAGCAAAGAGAGGTTCTAAACTAAACTGTCAAGATTTGGAATGTACAAATATTTAAACGTTTGTAGTTGATTTGTTTGGTTCATCAGATCCATAAAGCGGAGATTCAACTAAACCAAGTTAGGTGGAAATATCAACATTAACAAAGATTTACTTATCATAGAAGGCAAAGTTGATATTGAGCCAAATGATGATATCAGACTTTTGGAAATATCTGATGTTATGGTAGCTAATCAATTGATTACATTACAGTTGACTCTGAAATCACCTGCATTTACAAATATGCCATACTCTACCCCAACCCATAGCTGTTTGCATCCATATTTCATGGGCGGGGAAATGGACCAAAAACCAATAACCCATAGCTTTGTTTTAGAATTAGAGACAAAAAACCATAGGTTCCTACAGATAAAATTCAAATACTGTGCTATGGAGTTTTGAAACACATCAGCAAAGATCCTTGAAGGCCTCCAACTCCAACAGTTCCATTGGTGTATGAACTTGTTGCATGGAATGATGATCTTGAGTCTTGATATGCTATAACACTTTCTGTCCGACTTGCTTCAGTTGATTTGGGCATCGCACTTGAACCTGTATCATTTGATTTGTTGTTGTGGGGAGATCTGACAATAAAAGTGTTGAGATTTCGCTTTCAAATAATGTTATGTGTAAGAGCATCCCCACCGCGGCTGGAACCGTAAACTTGATACAGCTGTCCAAATTGACAGACGGGCAGCTGTATCTCATCTGCAGCCAGCCTTGCCAGCACCGCGCGAGCTGGATATTGCTTTTGCGGTTCTACCTCTGTCATGAATGACAGTTTCGTCGGATTGCAACTTCTGGAAAAATCCAGTATCTTGGCCGATCACTCGCTCGGACAATCAAGTGGTGGTAATTGTCATCCAAGATAGCACACACTGCGACCAACTAAGGTCTGCGTGTGAAGCTGGAATGTCCAAAGTATGGGAAAACAAGTTTTCCGGAGTTTTCAGCTCAACTAGCAACAACTCGAAGATTTCTTACGTTTCCAAAATTTTTGGAAACGTAAGCTGACACCTGTGGCCAGGTGTGGGACTATTTGGACGCGGTGGAGGGCGTCTGGCTGGAAACGTAATGTTGAATTTACGTTTATGTCAGAAACGTTACGTTTCCGGCGGCGCGGTGGGGATGCTCTAAATCAAGGATCATGCTTTCAAGATTGATTAGAATTTGAATTTGAAATGGAAATTGAATACCTTTACATTTCTTTCTACCTAAACCTTCATCATCAATTCCATTTTCACTTCAATCTTTAGTTTGACGCCAAACGAGTCCATAACAGTCTCATCAACCAAAATTGAACATCAGTCAGCAAAAGTCAAGAAGATGTATCAACTTTCACAATATGAAGATGGAGTCGATCATGGGGGGATGTAAGGACCTTTGGAATGAATCAATTGCTGTTGATGATAATATTATTCAATTGCAATTGATGACGCTTGGTCTGAATAGACAGGTGGATGACAGTTCCACAGGATTCAAATCAAAAAATACATGACAGTCAGCCCAAAGAGAACAATTTGAAGAAACGAAAAGTGAGGAATTGAAAACATACCGGTTGATGTGACCAATTATGATTGATGAAACAAAACCCTTGGAGCTATTCTAACACCAAATTTTCTATGAATAATCACATCTAAAGTCAAAAGGATAGAAAACTTGCAACTGTAGAGAATGAATTAAGATAGGAAATTGTAAATTATAGTAACTGATCAAAGTAAAAGTTGAAGAAATTAAGTAAATTAGAATTGGTTTGAAATGATTGATTGGATGTAATTTATTTATGAACAATCAGATTGAAATTGCAAAACATAAACTTCTTTCGCAGTCAAAGAAATAAAGCTGACACTTTGAGATAACGATGTAAAAGATGAGGATCAATTTGTTTTATGAAATTTAGGAATGAAAATGTTGAATTGTTTCAAAGCATGATGATTGAAGTTGACCAAAATTTGTGTCTCAAATGAGTTGAATATGAAGGGGTGATACCATTCAGTCCAATGAAATTGATGATAAGAACATGAAATAAACACAAGAGTATTATAATCAAGTGAGGAGATTGATCGGCTCAAAGTTTTAAAACCAAAGAGCAGAGTTGATGAAATTGAAATCAAAAACGAATAACAATTAAGAAGCCTAGGATCGATTGATTTGATTTTAATATTGTTGAGCAGATTGTAAGTAATTTGGATCATCTGCTACAGTAGTTGAAGGTGAATTTGAATCTCCGTATTGTTGTTGTAAGTGTTGTAAGTGTTGAGGTGAGTGTTGACTTGATGAAGTAAAATGGCTGTTAGTTCTTACTGGACAATGTGATGGTTCTTGAGATCGATTAGGTATCAAAGACATATGGAGAATTCGAGATCAACAAAACAAAGTCAGACACTGTAAGATCCCATGGGTTCACATGAATTTCAAAGCTTACAAAACTGAATGAGCAATTGGAAAAACGTTCTGATATGTAGCTGAGGTCGCACAAAATTGGAGCAAGCTGATAAACCAGCCTCGGATGCTTTAGACCCTAAAAGTGGAAACGTTTAAAGAATCAAGTGGTAGTAGCTACATCTTTTGAATTCACACCCTGAGTGAAAGCCTTTAAGAGGATTCCAATTAGTTGATTTGTAAATTTTGCTGAAGCAATCGAAGGTGGTTCAGGAATATCGGACGCAGGCTGACAAAATAAACATGTGGGTCATTTTGTCTTCAGTAAAGAAATCCAAAAGACTCTATAAAATCGCGTACCACCACAGCTTCTGCAAATTGACTACGAATCATTTCTGGAGTGATCCCATTGGTATGTTGGATATGTCGTGTAGAAGCTTCCCAATCAGCTTTCTCGATCACTTGAAATACATTGATTAAGAGTCTTTAAGTTCTGTGACAGCTTGAACCCGATCGATGCATTCCTTGACCCTGCTCTGTTTGAGGGCTAGGATGCAAACCTTGCTTGATATTCTTTCGGCTACAGCTGCCTGTTTGGTTACCACTTCATGAAGGGTCAATGCATCTTGAGCAAGTGAAGAGACCAATGGCCTAAGATTGTCTATACGCATGAGTGGCTGTTCTAGTCGTTCAGGCGAAGAGAGAAGGTCGGCCAAAGAGCTATCAAGCTCAAATTCCATGGATTCTATTTGGTAAACAGCACTTTAGTCAATTGAAATTGATACTCAGATTCTTTGATCTAATCAAAAAAGATAAGTAGTATGAACCTCACCGAGTGAGCTAAAGCCGTGATGATATCTTGATGTGACTGAAGGGTAGCAAGATGTCGACGAGGTTGAATTGGTGAGTTTGATAGTAAGAGGTCATCAGTTTGAATGTTATTAATTGCCATCGTCTGATTCGTATAGTACATACACTTCGAATCACTTAATTGGCTGAGGATGAAAAACCAACACTCAACTTCTCTACTTCCTACCTTACTCTCTGCAGCTGATCGAATCTGATACCAGTCACACCCATATCCCGGACCCCACTTTCACCTCAACCCTCGACCTTCTCATTTGATGTTAACATCCTATTGAAAAAGATGATTTTTGGACATTAGCCATTCTTTTGTTTTGCTCTGGTTTGATTAATGTTGAAGAGATTCAATGGGTTTTATTATGTCAAGGTATTGCTTGATGAGTTGGTTCTGTGAGAAAATGGAAGAAATCAATCACAGGAATGAATTCAAAATGGCTTACTTTTTGATACCGATACTTTTTGAATTGATTGGATCGGTACATAAACTTGAAGATCTGATCCTAATCCTTTGATTCGATCCAATGAAATTTCAAGTGTGATGTTTTGAATCAAGGAAACTGATTAATTGCTGGTGATTCATGAGCAATTTAAATGAGATCAAATAATTAATCTATCTGGATTATGATCAAGCTTCATTTTTTTTCTATATACTTACTGATCTGGTCTTGTTCCTATAAAATCGAGAGTTCTTAACATTCTTGATCGGAATCTTGAAATTGTATAAGTAAGTAGAATATTCGGCCAGGGATTACGGGTGAATTCTTGAGGATGTTTAGCTAGGATTTGCATTGGATCCTCTGATAAGGAGATTCTTGTGACACATATAGATAGGTAGGAGCAATGTCAGGTGCTTCAGGAAAATCAGCTAGGGGTGGATTGACTTGCAAAGCATTGTCGGATGAGGCAAAAGGGGGAAAAGTAGCCAGCGGAAGAGTGGGGATTTGAATGAAAGGAATCACAAATGGATCTTGAAATGATTTCTGACCCATATGCAAAACTCGAAAATTGCACTAAAGGTGAACTTTGCCGATCTTATTTGAGTTGCTTGCCTTCAATTTGAAAATGAAGGTTAGTTGATATATGGATAAACTAATTCATAGTTGACCTTTAACTTGTAATGATAATTATATGATGTACATATTACATATGAATCAGACACTTACTGGTAGCTGTATACATATCCATCATGCTTCAGTCCCTTTCACATAGTGTGATATATGATATGTTGTATTCAAATACAAATAAAACTTTTAAAAAAATCCCTTCCAAAGATTTATCTACGTAGCTGCCATCCACTTGTCCATGTAGATCTTTAGTATTCACTTCTATCTCAAATCTTTTACCGTGCCCCAGAAAGGATCATCCCAATATTGTCCAAAGGGTAGATCACCAACACCCTCAACTGACAATGCTTCAGAAGATGATTTAAAGAAGAGATCAAAACAAAAAAAATCAAAATCAAAATCCTCCTCACACCATCAAAATTCCAGTGTTGAAAAGAAGAAGAAAATCCCAAAACAGAATTATCTTGAGACCGTAGATACTTCAGATATTAAAGAATTAAATGTGAGTATGTTTGCATAATCTTCCATCAAAACCAAGTTTAAGAACGGCTTACCAATGGTGAAATTTTTGGAACATAGCCAATCATCCACCTGCATCTTCGAGTACTCATGCGCCGCCCCAATGCAACAAGCCCAATTCCACCTCCACCAACCTCCTCCAAAATACTTGCCTGACTAGTTCAAGCAAATGGGGTTCCTTCTTCTTGGGAGTTCCGTTTGGCGTACTACTCGAGGTACGGCTTTTCTTTTTTTCAGGGGTGTTCGAGATGTTAGACAAGAGCTCTCCATGCTGTGCAAGTCCAAGTGTAACACATTGGACCTGCTCAGTAAGTTTTTCAAGCTTGCTTTCAAGGCTGGTATTGGCAGGGTCCATTTTAACAGTTGAGGTTGAAGCAAGGCGGATGGAGATATTGAGTTTGAGTGATGTGGATATGAAAAGGAATTGACTAGAGGAGCAAAGTCAGGAAGGTCTTGATAACACAGCAGACAGAAGAGACTGTTTTATACTCACCAGTCAAGGGTGCGACCTTGAAAGGAGGCAAACTCATCCTTGCGCATAACCCACATGCTTGAATAACAAAGGAAACAGGTCCAGTGGGACAAGGACTGGCCTTTGAGAATGCTCAGTGAACCAAACGCTAAAAGTGATGAGTAGTTGAAACCGTTGCATTGAAGGAGTTCACACCGTGGGAATTAATTAGTTTGAACCCCGATTGAACCAAATTTTGGTGTCCGGGTTCGAAATTTCCTCGAATTGTGAATTTTGTTCACAATTCGTTTGCAATACGTTTGCTGATTTCCCTCGAGCGGTACTCTGCTCACCCCGTGTATGCACAGCTACATCATACAACAACAACACCTTTCAACAACAGTCACCACAGATTCACCAATGTGCAGAGCATCAAGACTGAGGATGCATGACAAAGGAAAGATGGCTCAATGGTCGGAAATGGGGTCATTGTTGTATGTTGTAGCTGTACATACATATGCGGGGCCAACAGAGTACCGCTCAAGGGCAATTGGCAAACCTATTGCAAACAAACTGTGAACAAAATTCATGACTCGAGGAAATTTCGAACCTGGACACCAAAATTTGGTTCAATCGGGTTTTGAACTAATTAATTCCCGCGGTGTCAACCTTGTTGAAACTCGTGAGCTCAGGGTCTGCTCAGCAGCGCAGTCCCTTGAACTACCGTGCCCCTCACATAGGCTTTGAGGGATGCTTGCACAACTTGCGGTTGGTGTGGCTGGTGTTAAGCTAAGAAGCTAAGGAGGGTATGTATGTGACTCTGTACAGGTGCGCATAGCACGGCTCGAGGGGAACATGTGAACGTAATGTGAACATATTGCGAACAAAACCTGTGATTGAGGGAAGTTGCGGACTCGGACAGCACAACTCCGCTCAATCAGGTTTTGGACGTATTAATAAATAACTGAGGTAATCGAAGTTATTTCTTTCCCTGATAAGGATTAAGATCAAACTCAGTCTTATGAAGTAAGACTTTGGTTGATCAAAAGAAAACAACTTTACCTGATAAGGATTAAGATCAAACTCAGTCTTATGAAGTAAGACTTTGGTTGATCGAAAGAAAACAACTTTCTGAAAAAGGAAGTTGTGATGCAGAAAGAAAACTTGAGTTTGATAGAGAAAAGAAAACAATTAGATAGATAGACTACTCTATATATCATTCTATAGAACTCAACAATGCGTCATGGTGTAAGAAGAGAAACGTGTTACATAATGCACATGATAATGAAAATGAATCTTTAATGGTAATGCGCTTTATGGGATCACTTTGTGATCCTAATTCCCCCCCATCTTCAAAACATTGTGTAAGCCTAATAGTCTACAGAAGTTTCCGTGTTTTGATGGTGTTAGTGACTTGGTCATTACATCAGCAATCATGTCATTGGTTGGGATGTATTCAATCTTGATTGGTTTCTTAGTTGACAGTTCCCGTAACCAATGGTATTTCACGTCTATGTGCTTAGTTCTTCTCTTAAATTTTTCATTTTTGGATAACGCTATCGCTCCCTGATTGTCCAGTTTAAAAATTGGTGCTTCATCTTGCCTTATTTCCATTCCTTTCAATAAATTCTTTACCCAAACAACATCCTGACCTCCTTCATACGCAGACCGATATTCCGCCTCAGTCGTTGAAGTGGCTACTGTATCCTGCTTTTTAGAATTCCAATTCACCGTACTGTTACCCAATCTCGTGACATATCCACCTGTAGATCTCCTCGTAATCGGACAAGTAGCAAAGTCAGCATCTGCAAAAGCGTTGATTATGATCATTAATCCTCCAAGAACCAGACTTAGCGCTTGTGTACCCTTGAGAAAACGTAGGACCCTTTTGAAGGCTATCCAGTGATGTATAGACGGTCTGTTCAAGTGTTGTGATAGTTGAGACACGACAAAAGCTAAGTCGGGTCGAGTGGCGTTGTTTAAGTACATGAGTGTTCCAACAGCTTGTCGATAACTTATTCCTAATTTGAGAAATTCTTCTTGTTCCGCGAGCGTGCCCGGTACCAGGTAGGTGTTTGGTTGCATCGGAGATCCTACAGGTTTTGAGTCTTCCATTCCATAATCTTCTAGTAGGTCTTGTATGTATTGACTTTGAGATAAAGTGATTGTTCTTGCTTTACGATCTCTAACAACTTTCATTCCTAGGATATACTTGAAATCTGTGTTTTCATCCATTTGAAATTGTTTGGTGATCGCATTCTTGAAGCGAAGTACGTCGTTCAAAGCAATCACCATGTCGTCGACATGAAAGTGAACTAAGCAGCGCCATGAGGGATCAGATGAAATAAAGAGACTTGCGTCGATTTCGGAGGGAAAAAGACCGATGGTAGCGAGGAACGCTTTCAAGGTGTCGTACCAGACCTTTGGAGCTTGCTTCAGTCCATACAGAGCTTGATTGAGTTGAAGTACCGTTTCAGCTGTGGCGTTATTGACGTTGTAGCCTTTTGGAATGTTGATGTAAATTGTTTCTTCTGGTTTGCCGTTTAAGAACGCTGCGACTGCGTCCATTTGAATGACGTCCAGATTTTCTTCAGCTGCGATGGTACACAGTGATCGAAAAGTTACTAAACGCCCTGTTGGCGCATAGGTTTCATTATAGTCAACACCAAAGTATTGGAGAAACCCCAGAGCACATAACCTGGCCTTGTACTTAAGTAACTCCCCTTCAGCACCCATCTTCTTCTTGAAGACCCAGGTCGTGCCAATAGCTTTTCGTCCTTTAGGTAGGGTGACCACATCCCACACTTTTCGTCTCGTCATGTTGAGTAATTCATTGGTGATTGCGTTTTCCCATTCAGAATTATCATTTGACATCAGCGCCTGTTTGTAAGACTTAGTTGTAGGATTGAGAGGAGTTGGTGTGGATTTTGATGAAATTGCGGCTGCCCGTCGACATGACCCTGAAGGTAGGATGTTTGATGTGTCGATCGTGCTGGATATGTCCTTGGGAGCTTCTGCTCGTAGTTCCCAATCCCAACCTGGTTTGTGTCAGTCTGTGAGTTGCTCGACGATGTTGTCTCCATCACTTGATTCGTCGTCGTCGTCTTGTGCAAAAGGATCATTGATTTCGACTTCTGGTGAGGTGGGACGTGATGTGACGTCTACTGGTGTTGTAGGTGAAATGGGAGAGTTGGTGGCTATCTGAGTGGGTGTTTCAGGAACGATGGCTGGTATCACGTAGTCCTCTTCGCTGAAAAGAGCACTGATTTTGGTCTCACTGGATTGAGTCTCACCTTCTATCCCAGGAAAATTGTTGCAGTCGAATGTCACATCATGTGAGTAAACGATGCGACCGTCCTCGAGTCTCACTCGATAATTCTTCATACCGACTTGGTATCCTAAGAAGATGCCTTTGATTGATGTGTTGTCGAATTTACGTCGGAACTGTTTGGGAATCAAAACATAGGCACGGCAGCCAAAAGGTTTCAGTCTTGTGTAATCAAACCTTCGACCAAACCACATCTCGTAAGCTGATTTGTTGTTTGTCTTCCTGGTTGGCGTGATGTTTTCTAAGAAGACTGAAGTCATAACCGCCTCTGCCCAGAAGTTGTATGGCAGATTCGATTGACGGAGTAAAGTTCTTGCTTTCTCCGTTGTGGTTCTGTTCCCTCGTTCCGAGACTGGGTTCTGTTGCGGTGTGTAGGGTGCGCTCAGGTAGGATGTCGTGCCGTTTTTCTCAAGAAGTGTTCGAAAATCTTTTGACCTATACCCGCCTCCTTGGTCGTTGACCAAACTCACAATTTTCTTATTGTGAAAGGTTTCAACTAGTGATTTGTATTGCAGGAAACAAGACATTGTGTCGGACTTAGACTTCATGATAAAAACGTGTTTATAATTTGTACATGCGTCCGTGAGCTTAAAATAATAAAGGCCTCCTCCAACAGAAGGTACAGATATTTTACTGCTCAGATCACTATGAATGACATCTAATGGGAGATTCGAAGAAGGAAAACAGCCGGAATACGGAAGACAATGGCCCTTTGAGAGCTTACAGGTTTCACAGTGCCAGGCTTCAGGTGCGGAGACATTGTACATCATCTTAAGGCGAGGGGATTCGGGATGACCTCCCTGTCTGTGAAGTGTATCATAGTCAGAAATGCTGATGTTGACACGTGGAGGATCAGTGAGGGATGACGAGCCTAGAGTAATGTCGAGCTCGATTACACCGTTGCGAACGTGACCCACAAAACCTCCGACGCCATGTTTGACCATCAGAATGTTGTCGACAACGTTTTCAATGCGATAGCCATCCATAATGAGAGCGCCCATGCTTATTAGACAGCATCCCAAGTCGGGGACATGAAGTGCGTTGAGAACAACTTCATCATTGGCGGAGTTACACATTATGGTGCCCTTGCCAGCAATGCGGATGTTGGTGCCATTAGCCAGAGTTACGTTAGAAGAAACTGGCTGGTAGTTGTCGAACAGATCGCGATCCGGAGCCATGTGATGTGAACAGCCGCTATCCAATAGGATGGATTCGTGATCGGATGAGGTCACGACAAATGCTTGAGATTCAAAGAATGAGTTGTCGGTGGTGACAACCGCAGTTTTGGGTTGTGTAGGACGTAGGTTGGGGTTAACTTGGAAGCACTGTTGTAAGGTATGACCTTTAGCTTCTGGGTTATGTCAGCCGTTGGAACAAAATGGGCGTGGTGGTCGTCCAAACGTCAAGGGACGTTGAGTTGCTGATCGTTGGAGTGATCGTGGTGGTCTGACTGCTAGAGCAACGGTGCTCTCGTGAAGTTCTTTGTACCTCATGGTGATGAGTTGGGATTCAAGGTACGTGATGACTTTATCGGCAGTCAACGGTCGATCCTTGCGTAGGAGGGTCTTCGTGATGTCCGTGGAGGACGGGAGATTACTGACTATGGTCTCGCCAATGAACTTGTCGTGAATGTGTTTCAGACCGTCCACCGCAAGAAGTCCTGCTATTGCATGTTGATTATCGGTGATGTAAGTTTCGAGATCCGTAAAGACAATGTCAGTCCATTTTAAGTAAGCTCGAGCTTGGTTCTCGTCAGACGACGATTGAAAGTGTTCTTTCAATAACATCCATATCTTGATTGGATCAGATACGGCTTCCTTGGCCACAACTCGCATACGATTGTCTTGGTCGATGCAGCCGTATAGGATACCGGCGGTGTGGTAATCAAAAGTATTCAAGAGACAAATACACAATTCATTTTTAGTTTTATTTTTTTTATTTTATTATTTTATCATTTTATTTTATCATATTTCATTTTATTTTTATATGTTACATGTTGAATTTTGAGTGTAATGGTTATGTGTAGGGAGTGTAGTGTAAAATGAAGCCAAAAGTCGAAATTATGGGTTTAGAACTTATGTGTAGTTGGGTGGTTTATGGGTTATGTAGAGTATACAGGTCTGAAGTTGGAATTTCGAAAATTATGGGTTTTAATAGTTATGTTTAAAGATATGTATGGGTTTAACGTGTTGTGTAGAGGAATCATGGTTTTGAGGTATGGGTTTAAATAAGGCTGAATTTCGAAAATCCAACAACTCAGACAGATGGTGGTAAACTGGGGTAGTGGTAAACTGGGGTGGTAAACTAAAAAAGCAAGCAGGGATCACTTTGAAAGATGGATTCATGGGATTATCAAACAACAGCATTGGTAAATTAAACATTACATATGAAAAGGGTGGTTTTGAAACTCAAAAATGACTTTCAAAATCATAAAAAGTGCTATTTTCAATCATATAACTTTGATTTTAGGGTACCACAGCATCTTATCAGCCTAGAAATAAGTTGGGGAGGGTTATATTTTTGCATAGGAACATGAAAAATCAATTATAAACCATATACATCATCATCAGTGGTAATATCAGGTGGTAAACTGGGTAAATTCAATTTCGAGTATTTTCACATAAAATCGAATTTCATTTTAAGGGTACAACCAATAGAGTTAGAGTTTAGCTTGGCTGAGCAAAGTTGTAGAGCGGAAGCAGACCTTTCTTTCTGTCTATTCAGATTTTTGAGACAGTCCCTATTTCTTATCTTTTTTCAGGTTTCAAGGGTGAATTGGCGGATTTTTCAGTTTTTGTGGTAAACAGCTAAGTTATAGTGCTGCTTGTGAGCTTGAAAGTTTGTAGATTGTCAATGTGTGTGCGCTGAATCTGTCTATCCACTTTATTTTGGGGTTTCATTGAGAGTGTTGCTGTGAAAAAGCTGTATGAAGGTGAATTTCGAGTTTGAGGGGGGTTTTTGTCTTATCTTCTTTTTTGTGTGTGTTTCAATTTTGATATAGTGAAGTGTCTTTTTCCCACCTTTTTTTCCCCTTTTAGTTAGCAAAAATAATTACTAGATTTTTAGAATAAGCTTTTATCTTTTATTATTATCATTCAGGTAAACAACTAATGAGAGTTGGAATTTTATAATAATAAGACCCTTATTCATCTTTTAATTAATTTCTTGTTGAGTTGTAAGCTCATTTGCTCATTTGGAAGGTGCCTGAGTGCGCCTAGATTGTGCTATTTTTGAAGTTATTGTCCTCTTTTAGCCTGGTTTTTATTAATCCAAAGACTTGAAGGTCTTAAATTTAATTCATCAGTAATCAAAGTCCCTGTTTAAGAAGGGCAATTCTTTCTTTGTTTGAAGTCTTTCAATTCACCATCTCAAGACTTATTCTTCTTTTGATTGTGTGTGTTGTTGTTTGTGTCTTCATTCATCCCCTTCTTGGCTCTGCTTTCAGCTGTGTACTGAAAGAGTTCTACAGCGGCCTTCTTTTTCTTGGTCAAGAATACGGCAATTTGGACAGATGCATCTGTATCGAGAGTTTTGACAGGAGGAACTGGTGGAGGGTCAATGTTAATGAACTCTTCCAGATTGCATGTCATCAAATGGGTGGTGACATCTGCTGCCCACTTGACATAATTGGTTTTGGCGAGTTTTGGGAAATGAATGCGAGATGAGTTCGAAGAGTCGGTCATTTCGCAAGGATTCAAAAAAAAAAATTTTTGGAAGATTTGCGACTATTGGAGCGCTGGGCTCATAACCAAATAACTGAGGTAATCGAAGTTATTTCTTTCCCTGATAAGGATTAAGATCAAACTCAGTCTTATGAAGTAAGACTTTGGTTGATCGAAAGAAAACAACTTTACCTGATAAGGATTAAGATCAAACTCAGTCTTATGAAGTAAGACTTTGGTTGATCGAAAGAAAACAACTTTCTGAAAAAGGAAGTTGTGACGCAGAAAGAAAACTTGAGTTTGATTAACATATGAGAACACAATATAACTAAATAGTAACTAACACCTGATAAGGATTAAGATCAAACTCAGTCTTATGAAGTAAGACTTTGGTTGATCGAAAGAAAACAATTATATAGATAGACTACTCTATATATCATTCTATAGAACTCAACAATGTGTCATGGTGTAAGAAGAGAAACGCGTTACATAATGCACATGATAATGAAAATGAATCTTTAATGGTAATGCGCTTTATGGGATCACTTTGTGATCCTAATTTTAATTCCCACGGTGTATAACTGACCAAATAGTAAGACATGTGGCTGACGACATCTTTGGTAGGATCAAACTGATACCTGAGGAGGACATGTGCAATACTGATCATATCAAAGCCTGAACATATGGAATGGGAACAAGGTGTTTTCTCTCTGTGAGTGAAGTGGCTTCGAATGCACTATAAAAATGTCAGGATGTGGAACTGTAGAAATGATTGCCAAGCGCTCTGGATATCAAGCTTTAATGATTATGCGTCGTTGACGCTCAAAATCGCTCAACACCAGTGGGTATACGGAGTTTTGGCAAAAATACATGTTACTAGATGGAGGATTTGTACGATTTACACGAAAATATGGATTGCTGAGGAACAGTCCTTTACTCGACAGAAAAGTTGTACGTACAAAAGGTGTTGAATCACGATGTAACGGCCAATTGTTGTTTTTGACATCTTTTTGCAAGACCTGAGTGACATAGAAGAGAACCAAGGGGTCTTTTATCGGCACGTGAACTTTTTAACAGGCCTCTTTATGCATATTAGCTCCACATCCATTGTGCTGACACATGTAGACTCGGCTTCGTTGAACCGGATTGCGGACACATCAAGGGACTCTCAAGTACGTGATGATGTGCTTTTATTTCCTCATAGAAATGAAATATTGGGTTTATGCGAGGGATCTTGTGTTTTTATAGCTGCTTCCCACCAAAGACACGACGTGTTAAGTCACTTCTATCGTTTCTAGGAGGGTAAGAACAACTAGGTGCACATGTAGCATTACATACACGACCGGGTTGGGTGAGCCAAAGATACAGGAAGAGGAATGGAATTTTTTCTCCTCTTACCAAGCATCTTCCTCCTGCACCTAGTAGTCGTAGCAGAGCGTCAAGCTCTTCAAGTGTTAAACATTATTCTATCTTTTAATTTTTAGCGTAGACCATTCAATCTTATAGCAGAAGATATAAATCCAACTAGACAAGAATATAACACCAACGACTGATAAACCTTAAACCAAGAAACCTTAAATAAGAAACCTTGTCTCTAGTCCACCACTCATTTCTTCCCTCCACAATCCCAAATCAACCTGAATCCATTAATCATCTAATAATTCCCAACAAAACGAGAAACGAATAATGGACAGCGAACAATTCCACCAGCAAATCGATGATTCACTCAGGAACAACACAGAAGAAGGAAAAGGGAAAGAAGTTGAAAGTCGTGAAGAGACAACTAACGTAGGAGAAGGTGTAGAAGAGGGAGGTACAGGAGTTAGAGAAGATGAACAACCGGCCGACATTCAATTGCAAGGATTGAGCGGCCAAGAGAACGCACCTCCGGAACCAGAAGATCCCCCTGTGACGACAAGACAGTCCAAGAGGAAGAAAGCTCCACCAAAACCCTTCCCACCACCAACTGTCAGTAAGGCCAAGGTGATCGGTCCGATACGAATCAAGAGGTTGAAACAAGCCAGCAAAGACGAAGTAGAAGGGGCACCTAGTAGTCAGAAAGCCAAGAAGAACTCAACCCCCCAACAACAACAGACAACTGATCCGACAATTGACAAACCCATTGTCAGACAAACTCGGCAACCCGCGAAGAAAATTGTCCAAGAGGCCGACATCATTGACGAAGCCCAAACGGAAGACGAAGAAACCGGAAGTGAAGACGAAGCAAGAACTGGTCGGCAAGAAGGTCAGCTATGGCAAGACACGAACCCAGATGATGGCCGTCCTCAAATGAGAACGGTGGGGGGTATTGCACTTGGTGACATCAAAGATGGTTAGTTACAAACATACCTTGTTTCGTATAGCTTTAGCATACCACACCCCCCCCCATTCCCAAGATGAGCCAGACTCTCAATCCAAACCCCCCCCAAGATGAGCTAGACTCTCAAAAGAACAGGGAACCCCCCCAAAAAATCCTTCCCCAAGGGAAATGCCTCCGAAGGAGATGAAAATAAACCCAATAGCCGAGAGCTTACAACTAGGGAAAGGAAGACACTTGTCAAAACTCCATCCAAAAAAAAAAAAAAAAAAAGAAAGAACGAAGAGAGAATAGAATGGTTGACTAACCGAATGGTACCATCGTCCTCAAACAGAACCTGTCAGAAACGCCCAAACTGAAGTCGAACACCGAACCACAGACAGCGTCGCAGAACGTCTAGATGAAGAGATCGACAGAGCCTTCATGAATCACGACCGCACAGCCTACGGCCGTTCGACAGAACAGAAAAGAGCTTGGTTAGCGTTCCAGTCTAAGGAGAAAGAGCCAGCCTCCGTCGCTACCGAAAAGAACCCCAAATCGACGGAGAGGAAAATAATGAAAGTCCAAAGAGGAGAGATAATCTCCAATCATCTCAATGCGCTCTCACCTTATTGGGACGCTGCAATGAAGGACTTTAGCCGATACATTCCCCTTTCCATCTTTGACCCGGCTTGGCTGAGACAAGATATCACCTTTGTTTCAAACAAAACCTCTCGCGCGAAAACCAAAGACGCAGACTCCAACACGTACAATGGATCTCCGATACCTAGTGAATGGAGGACAACAGTTGCCCAATGGCACCGTCAGAAGGATCTCTTTCTGCAATACCTCGAGAGATACAAACAAACCAAGGTCTTACCAGTGATGAAAGAACATTTTGAGAACGTGATTGAAATCCAAAATGAAAATGATGGTTGCTGGGTGGTAGCTTTCCGATACAACCTGATGATGCGCCAGACTTATATGGTTTTCAAAGTCGGGGAAGAAGGAACCGAAATGGCGGACATTGGTGTGAGAAACCCAAGAATCCAACGGCTAGCAGAACGCGACACGATCAGATACAACGACAACATGTTCCTGGATAACCCCTACGCGTTAACCGGATCTAAATCCTTCATTGACCCGCTAGATGGGTCCAATTGGGCCGGTAGACCAACCAAGTGGGACGATCCAAGCCAAACCGATTCCAAAGAAGACAGGCTGGACCAAGTGAGGTCAAATCAATCGACCAGGTCAGCAATCTGGTCCCAATCCAGGTATGAACCGCATGAGAACCCACACGCCCAACATGCCACCCCGCAAGCATACTTCCACTATAGCCAACCTTTGATGAACAATCAGCACCCCTACCCCCAACCATCCGGTGTAGAACTTATAACCCAACAAGGGTTATACAGAGCTGGAAGAGGATAATCTACTAATAAAATGACTAGTAGAAGTTGTCTAAGGACTGCTCTTCTAAAACAACACAATCAGAAAGAGCTCTGTGGTATTGAGTACTGATAAGGCACCAGAGAAATATAACTTCACACGTAATTTTAACTTCAAAAGCACACTTTGTATTACTATCAACACTGCTATAGTGTTATTCCCAATTGATAACTGAAAAAAAAATAAGCAATATCTGATTGATATTATTCCCAATAAGTCTTTATGACTATAAAACTAAAGTAAATTTCTCTTTATAACTGTAATAAAGGGCGTATTTAAGTGAACAGGTACTATTAAAATAAGTTTATGATGATAAACAAAATAATAATGGCGTAAATGATAAAGAAAAAAAAAGGGGAACAACAGTCCCAAAACCCTCTCAAAGTATATATAACAATGTACTAGAACTTTTACAATGGTCAACAGCCTCAAAACCAATCAAATCCGCCCAAAATTCCCTAAAAACCCTATGATGACGCAATGTAATGGTTTTGTTACTAATAAATGATGTAATTTTCACAGCTAAAAGTGATCAATGACGCAATAATATGATGTACAGCACTTCTTATGATGAATACAGGTGAATTTTTCCTTGTAAACTAGCTGAAAACCAATTTTTGAGATTACGAATTTTTTCAGATGTGCTCCAATTTTTGATTACTAAAGTGCATCTTGTAGCCCACGTGTTACTGATCATTTCTGACACCTACATGACCTACTTCTGATGAGTGATGAGTAAGATATTGAGTTGTGAAGTTAAGGTTTTTAGTGTTACATATGACTTGTGACTGTAAATTCGAGATTCACACCAATTCTTTATTTGCCTTATAACTTTTTACACACACCTCCGTTACTAATGATTTAAAGTTTGTACATTATGTAATCCACTCTTCTGCGTTGAATGAGCCATCTACCAACCTATTCTGACGTCATTTGACATATGTAATTAGCTGAAAACCTCTATTTTCCACGAATTTCACCCATTTTCTTCACTTTTCACAGCTACTACTATCTTTTTCTTGCTCATGTAATATGACATCATCATCTATAGCCTTAAAAATCCCGGAAAATCCTCTTGGCAACCTTAAATTCCATCACTACCACTATTACACAACCAAACTACACGTGTACCTCTTGTTTACCAACTTCGAAAAAGTGCTTTTTTCCTAATAACTTCTGTTTCTACTTATCAACCTTGAAGATGAAAATTGTCATAGTATCATATAATGTTGTTCTTTCATATTCTCACCTCATAATACCCATAACTTTATTTTTACTAACCTAAAAACCATTTTCCAACCTTTATACCTATAATTTCGAATTTTTCTTATGTTTTTCTTTCTTTCTTTTTGTAATAAATTTGTAAGTAAACTATAATGATCTTAATATATAATGTGAAATAAAATGATGTAATGTTTACCTAATGACCAATACATAAGCCTACAAGAGCTTCAATTGATCAAAAACCTCCATTTCGAATTTTCTTTCCTGCTGAATCCTGCTAATAAAGTGGTAAACTGGTAATTGTGAATTTTTTAATTGATCCCATAAATTGATCACCACACCGGGAACGAAGGTATCCGACTCAACCCCAACTTCAAAGGGAAACGAGAGAACTTCATTCCCAATTACCGGAAAGACAACAATAGAGGAGGGAGAGGGGGAGGAAACAGACAAGGAGGAGCAAGTGGAGGCGGGAACTGGGGAAGGCAACAAGGGGAAGGAGAGAACGGTAGTCAGGCCAACCCCAGCCAGCAGGGTAGTAGAGCGAATGCAACAGGTGAAACGGCCCAAAAGAAGTGAGTATCGAACTTAACTTAACTGAGACCTATAGATAGTACAATCATATGCGCGCAATGAACCCAAACCCTCCCACTCTTGAGGAATACACCCCAATGCCCCGAAGTGAGAGCTGAGACAGAGCACTGACATTCTCCAAAAACCTTTACCATGTGAGTCGGCTGAACAACATAGAGATAGTCGAGACACACACACGTGAGCAACCTGAAATGGCCCCCAGACCTCGCTCCCGAGAAAGACGCCTAGAAGAACCAGAGGGAAGATGGCCGTCGAAAGCAGAGTGCGAGCTAAACATTGAAGAGTGGGAGCTGCTAATGACCGAGTTGGACCTGGTAGAGGAATGGGGAGACGTCCTCGTAAGCCTACAAGAAGGCTTCGACCAAGGCATCCCCGAGCACACAATTGAGGGACTACCTTGGTTCACACCACCAAACCAAACGTCAGCCTTGCTAGTGAAGGACAAGATTGAGAAGACGATAGAAAAGGAGAAGAAAGAAGGGAAACTATACGGACCCTTCACACATCGAGAAGTACATGAGCACTTCGGCTTCTTCCGATCTAACCCCATGGGGAGCGTCACGAACAACGATGGAACATTCCGAATGATCAATAACCTATCATTCCCAAAGAACGGAGAGATACCGGTAAGAAAAAAAAAAAGGAAAGAAAAGACAAGAACTGACATTGATGTGTCCAACAGTCCGTAAATTCCTTTGTAGACAAGAATGAATTTGTCACCACGTGGGATGACTTCAAGATTCTGGCGGACTTCCTGAGGAAGTCAGATAGAAAGTGGCAGTTAGCTTTGTTCGACTGGCTAAAGGCCTATAGACAGATACCAACGCACCCATCGCAGTGGAAGTACTTACTGATACTAGACTTCTATAACCGACTATGGGTCGACACACGAGTGGGCTTTGGGGGTGTAGCAGGGTGTGGCACCTTCGGACGCGCAGCTGATGTGTGGAAAGAGATAATGCAGAAAGCCCTTGGCATCCCTCGAATCTTCAGGTGGGTAGACAATAACCTGATCCTACGGGAAGAAGGATTGGACATCAAAATGGAGTCAATTTTACACCTAAGCGCAGGCATGGGAGTAAAGTCAAATCATACCAAATATGCCGACTTCGCCGATGAACAAAAGTACCTCGGATTCATTTGGAACGGCCAAGAGAAGACGGTACGACTACCGCTAGATAAACTCGAAACAAGGATTCAACAGGTCAGAGCTCTACTCAGTGGGGAGAAGTGGAAGAAAAAGCCAGTCGAGAAATTGGTAGGACAGCTGTGTCACATCACTTACATCATGCCAGACATGAAATGTTATATGAGAGAACTCCACAGCTGGAAAGGCGCATGGAGGAACGGTGAAGCACGACGAGGCATCCCAGACGCAGTGAGAGACGACCTTGAAGAAGGGCTCGAAGTCCTTACAAACTTCGACCACATGCGAATTATCCCCAATCTAGAACCCAAAGACATCAAATGGGTGGGCGATGCTTTGACATTGTACGGCATCGGCGTGCTCATAGGTAGTAACTGGGTGAGGTTCAAATTACGACCAGGTTGGGATGCTGAGAACGATGACGGCATCAAACGCAAAATAGTGTGGCTTGAAACGGTGGCGGTCAGACTCGGCCTGCTAGTCTTGATGAAACTGAAAGATACCAAGGGGAGATGTTTCATAGTCTGGACCGACAATACGACTACGGAGGCAGCGATTCGAAACACTCGATCAAAAGACCAAACAGTGAACAACAAGTGGAAACGAATTCAGAAGTTACTTACGAACCACCAGTGCACAATAAAACAAGAGCGAGTCTCCTCCGGCAATAACGACGCAGACGCATTATCACGAGGCCTCGAGACCAATCTCCCCTGGCACGACGAGGTGATCATCCAAGTACCTGACGACCTATCCCAATTCCTCAGACAAGAATGAGTTCCGGAAGAGAGACTGGAACGGGGACGCCCGACCTGGGAAAGATCAAGAACTTCCTTGGTGACGAGAATGGAGTAGTGCGACTGGAAGAGAAACCCGTACAACGCTTGATGATCCTGGGTGGCAGTTGGTCGAGGGACACGCTGTATCAGTACAACTCTGCAATTACCAAGTACCTAACCTTCGGAAGAGGGGAGGGGAAGATCAGGAATCAACTCTTACCAGCAGACGCACAGCAAATCCTGGACTTTATTGCTTGGGCAGCACCAAAAGTAGACGGGGAACCAAAGACCAACCACGAGATAAAGCCGTCAACTATCAAAGCCTACCTGTCCGGACTGAAGGCATGGCACCTCTTCCATCATCTCTGATTCCCAGACATTGAAAATAGAGAAATAAACCTAGCGCTGAAGGCAGCAAAACTCCTAGACGCTAGATCGGAAAGCAAACCTCAGAAATCTCCCGTCCAGATAAAACACCTAGCCAGCCTACTGAAGAACCTAGAGAGGGACGATGAAGCCGCCGAATTAGCCGTAACGATAGCGTTAGTAGCTTTCTGGGGGATGGCAAGGATGGGAGAACTTACTTCACTAAAAGAATCAAGAGCAATAAAGATCGAGGACGTCAAGATCTCACCCGACGAACAGATCATGACCATTGCTCTAAGAGAAGCAAAAACGTCCAAACCGGGCGAAATACAATACCTGACGTTGAGAAGACACAAGTCAATTATCGACCCTGTCGCGGCGGTTGAGAGATTACTGAGGAAACACATCACAATGGGCACGTACGCCGACCAATACCTGTTTGTATACGATATCAAAGGAGAACATGGAGGAAATAGATTAGTGAAGGAAGGAGTCATGGCACTGTTGAGGAAAGCATGGAAGAAAGACGGGTACGATGGACTTACGGGTCACTCGTTCCGAGTTGGAGGCGCATTGTTCTTATGGAACGAAGGAGTCCCGCTGAAACAAATCATAAGCAAGGGAAGGTGGAGGTCCAGAGCATATGAGAGGTACCTACGCAAGTTCGATGATGGGGAGATAGAGGAAAATAGAATGTGGTTGAAGAGAATGGAACTCAAAGCGACTTGACTTGAAATAGAATCTTAACGCAACCCAAATACCATCCCGTAAGAACCGTATGAGACACTACCCTGAGATGCGAGTGAGAAAGAAAGAACTACAAATATTTAAAGTTTTCCCACAACTGAATACCAGTTGAATAATACAGGGGAGGGATCTGCAGGCAGTTGCCATACAGAGGGCCTTGTGGCACCCGAGAGAACGGGTCCTAGTGAGCTCGGGGCTCTCCGATGCCCCAAGGCAAGGTAGGCTAGGACAACACTCTCCGGACCCTTTTCAGGCACTTTACGCAGTTTAGAGCAGGGAATCGAACCACGGGCCAGAACTCGTACGACCTCAGAAGTAGGCCCCGAGACGACCCCGGTACGCTTCCCAGCTCGAGACCCCCCCCCACACTATTCTCATCTTAGGACATCCTAGGATAGGATGGCATAAGGCTGAGAAGGAACATATGTAGTTACAACTGGTTAAACTAGATATGTTAAGAAATGAAGAGATTGTTCGCCTAACACTTACCCAGAGAGCAGAGATAGATAGCCGCAATATTCATGATCCAATGGGAGATGAGGGTTTAACAGCAGATATTGTGACGGCAGGTCTCTATGTCGTATATGCCGATTGGTACATAATCAAATGTGAAGTGAATCACTTGGTAAATTTCACTTCCAAATAGATATCATTGGGAAGCGTCGTCATGTTGGTTCTGGTCTCCGGCCAGCACTATAAACGATCGCAGTTTCCTCTTTCAAGTAGGCTGTCACATCTCATGTCCTTAAGAAAATGCTTATATGAGTAACATTAAGTGGATTCTCGATCCGGCAACTGCTGTTGAGATTATACAGATGAGTTAGAGATATCTCTCTAGGATCCCTAGATGAATGTATCACCAATATAGATGGCCCAGACTTTAGGACATTTTTGCGAAGGAAAAAACAGGCTTCAATCTCACAAGCGAGGTGAGTATCATGTATGTATGGCGAGTGATAAATGTAGGGTGTGATTTCGGTCAACAGGATAGAGAAAGATCACGAAACGAGGACAATGAGAACCCGGTGGTAGTCTTTCCGGTCAGAAATAGCCTTCATCCACTCCATCTGGATAACAATACCTTTGAAAACATTGTTTGCAGATATCGGATCGAGGAACCTTGTTAGTTAGTCGATTCCGCGCTCGTTCAAGCATTGCGCAGGATAAACAGGTCGGCCATTCTTGATCAATGGAGCCATCGAGAACTGGTGACGTGGTGACTGAAGTAGCCGATGCAAGGAAAGTGGTAGTCTCCTCGTCTGTATACTATAGAAATGAAGCGAGTAGGAAAGTCAGGACCTGGTTCTGGTTGTGGTTGTGGATTTGCAATGAAGAAAACTCAACTCTCAGTTTCAAAGTTGAAGTGTTGGTAAAAGAACCAGTAGTAGACTGTGAAAATGGACTGTTTGGAAGATAGACAACCAAAGGATAACCTCCGTTGCCGGTACGAGATGGAGAACTGCATCCAAAAAAGGTTGGCCGGGTGGCATAACCTAAGAAGTTTGCGCTATCAGTAAGGCACCCCTACATGCAGAAGCCAGATCCTATCTGACCTTTTTCAAGCCATTCTTGGGGGTTTGTTGGGATAGGTGGAAAACTAGCCGATCCTTTTGGAAGCACGCTGGTTACTCGAGTAAAAGTCGCGATTAATGCAGTTCCATTTGGCCACTGGGAGCCAATGGGTGAGCTGAAGTTGAAGAAGAAAACGACAAAAACATAAGGAAGATAATCTGCAATCACCTGGCCTTGAAGGAAAGACATGAGCTCACCTCGCATCAGTATCTGCAGAGGCATCGGCTGCCAAGATGACGTCGACCCCTCGAGCAAGCAGCGGGTTTATTGGTATATTTTCCCCATTTTGCACTAGGAAATAGGAAATAAATGGTCAGTGACTGTTCATAGATTTATGGATAGCAACTTTTGTTGTGAAAAGAGATTTACCCCCGTCAACCAAGTCAAGCTTATCAGCCTTTGTCTGATCAAAGCCCGCTGGTCCATTAACGCCTTTGAAAGGGTTTGGATATTGTGCGGTATCCACTACACCAAGGTCTGACGTATTGGTCAATCGGCTGCCTAACAACTTGAGAAGAGCAAGTTTGGACATTGGAATTTTTCCTACAATTGACCCGACAATTGACCCAGTGATGGCATCGAATATCTGCGTTAAAAATGTTGGTACACGTCAAAACACCTATCTCTGAAAAATATTTCAAGGTATCAAAGAAAGCTTTGAAAGGGCTCAACTGAAGATGAGGTCCCAATAACAAAGCTTGCTTGGTCGAACCCAATGGTACATGTCCCTTTCAATGGTTTTCCACTGTCAAGGGGGGTACCCAAATATTGAGTAGGGATGTGAGCACTCAGGTAAGGGTCGAAACTTCCGAATTCGT
This sequence comes from Melampsora larici-populina 98AG31, assembly GCF_000204055.1. NCBI lineage: Eukaryota > Fungi > Basidiomycota > Pucciniomycetes > Pucciniales > Melampsoraceae > Melampsora > Melampsora laricis-populina. Next base: position 1,205,790 of record NW_006768774.1, read on the forward strand.
GGACTGTAGTTTCAAATACTGTAGTTGACAGTGGAACTATGTTACCCGGTGTAGGTGTGTCTGATCCCGGGGGAGGTTGTTGATTGCTGACAATGATGGGATACGGATTTTTGAATGCTTGGAAGTCGGGTGAGTCTTTGAGTGCCGAGAAAAGTATACCTGCCCCATTGGCAGTAGGGGAAGAACTATCGTAGAAGTCTGGGGTTTTGGGAAAACAAGTTCGTCAGCACTAGAAGTACATAATCTATTTTGCAATCGTCAGATTGAAGTTCAGACTTTGGAGGCGTACTATTTGTTGTTGTCCCGGGCATAAAGTGATGTGATAATGCACGCGCCCAAACGTCAGTTATAGAAACTTCAAAACCAGCCTTTTTTTTCAACTCAGCATTGGCAAACAATGCGTCCAGATATCTCGCATCATCTATCGCATTGGCTCCACCAGGTAGGAAAAGGTCGCGTGACAATAACCAGCTTGCGACGAGCTGCTTCATCTCGGGATACCCATTCATGGCTGAAGAAATCGTTAGCCACGATCCACCACTCAAAGCAGATTGATACATGGCCAGCTGAGATATACCAGCTAATGGGCTGTCAGATGTGCGCGAATCCCTGTGGAAACAAGACAAGTTAATGTGAATTCCAATTTTGCTTCGCGCGTGATCTGGCCACAAAGTCAGAGAGAATAAGGTAAGCTCACATTGCTTGGAGGACTCCGGCACCATATAAAGCGGCTCGAAGGCCACCGCCTGAATGGGCCAAGGCTAGAGTGGGATATTCAAAAGATTCTTGCTCAAAGATGTAAGAGTAGCCAGTCTGTGATCCTGGCCCAGTGGTATAAAAGGACTGCCATAATGGAGCGGTGAGGGCTTGGCGGCCTTGTCGAAACGCCATTTCTTCATCACACAAAGTCTGATTGGAGGAGCCAGCTGATCCGGCCAGTCGAAGGAGGGTGGTATTTGGAGGACATTGAGTCAGGATGGGTGCATATGAAGCGGCAGTGGCGGTGATCACTTGTGCTCCGGCGAATTTGAATGAAATAGTTAGCAAAAGGACCCAAAGCTCGAGCGACGTGGATTGCATCAAGAACAAGAGTGTACAAGTGAAAGTGAATGAAAAGTGTGTAAGGACGCAGTGACTCTGGAATGTGTGCGATTGGTAAAGAGAAAGCAACACGGGGTACCTCCTGTTGGCAGAGTTTGAATATCAAGAAGAATGTGAGAATTGGTGAAGTTCGAAGTCAATCTGGAATCAATGTTTGTCAATGGACTCGTCGCAAAGGCGCATCATCATTTGGATAAGGTGGTGGGTAGTCATTGTATGACCGCCAGTTCATCTGGGAACCAAGATAGACTTGTTATTTCACCAGGTTGGTCAAGGCAAGGAATTATGAGAACTTGATTGTGTGGTTAGTCGGACAGCGTTTGGCCTGATGTTTTTAGTGGTCCGCCTTCAACCCTCGGATGGCATTTCTACTCAGTGGGTCTGTCTGTTGATTTGACTTACTCAGATTCACAGTCTTCCGAAGGCGGAAAATTCTCAAGGACCAAGTATGTAACAATTGTCTTTGAATTGCCACTGTGTTTTGACTCCTGATTAGCTCGCGCGCCTTGCCATCGCTGATCAACTCATCAGAGGATGAGTTGCACCTTGTTCAACGGCCAGTGCTCAAAAAAGTGGGAATGCAGACCAGTGACTAGGAGTTTTGTATACTCCATCGGGCGCTTCAGAGTTGCTCAAAGGAACTTTGAGGATAGTGAAAGGTCGGTCAGCAGACTTGGAAAATTTCAAGGCATGAACACACCCAGAGTTCGTTGTTAGATGTTCCGAGCGTCTTACAAGTCTCCAATTGGAATACCCATCACTAGCTACATAAAGCCTCTCCAAAAACAAGCAAAAAACGAAACAAACAATGGACTTTTTAACTATGAGTGCGGACAATAACAAGCGAGAACAGAAGGAACACAATTGCACCAGCAAAAAGAACACTTGCATTAAACCAAAGACCAAAAAACAGGAATCACTTCCTTTGATTTGAACTAAATATCCATATATCTCATTAAAAACTAAATATCCATACATTGGATTAAAAACAACAGCACGACTCAAATGCTCCCCAGTTTCACTGTGACCTAATTCTTCTTATTTCACTTGTACAATTGATTTTCACGTTTGGTGCTTGATGCTTGGTTTGACATTTCTGCACTTCTTGCTCTTGATAAGTTTCAATGGCATCAGTCGCTCCTTAAAATATCCATGTTTGACAGTTATAATTGATTGAAAGTGATATTGGAAAACTTACTACCCAATAGACCAATATTGATCTTGAGTGACAGTCCAAGTGGTTTGAAAAGATTGAGAAAAGATACTATATAAGCGCTGGCGAGTTGTGAGGTATCCCAGTGATGTTGACAAACATGTTTACAATTTATTGATATTGAGAACAGCTGTTATTGGAGAGACGTGTTGTTGGTGTCACCATTGTACTGATGTCAAGGTTCGGATTGATTTAACCTCACAAACATATTCAATGGACGTGAAATGAGCTGAGAGGAGTAGAATCGACAAAGACAACATCACCTAACAAAACAAGAAGATGAAACCCCGCAAACATCAATTATTAGTTGTGGGTGATATCTTTCCAAAGAAAAGAACTACAGGAAAACACTGTAGTAAGTGTAAGTTGGCAAAATCACATGAAAGGCCCGATTAAGGCCTGGTAGATGAGTCTAGCTGAAGGCCACTTGTGATGTTGTGCTGCGACCGGGACACCATGAGTTTAAAAAGGTGAGATATAGTTGATTGATCAATAGATGAAGTCATTGATGTGGTAAATGGTTTGATCGTCTATTTATCATTTCTCTTGCCATCCAAGATCATGGCGTGATCTTGGGCCCGGAACGGTCGATGCCCCGACTGTCTCGGGGCCTTAATGAGGTTTTCAATTTGATTGTAACTTGTAAGTACATATGTAAGTATGAATAACCTTTTTGTGACACTACCTTATGGAATAACCAGCATCAACTCATGTCAAGTACAAGTTGAATATCAAAACAATGCTGAAAATGAATATTTGAATATTTCCAAATGGTTTGAGATTGTTCACTACCTCTGTTCAGGAATTGAAACAATGTAAAAACACATATAAAAACATCAACAAAGAATGATCATCTAGAGATGGATTTTTAGATCAAGAACTGAAGATGAAAGAGTATTCTTAATCAAGTTAATCTGTGTAGAATTGGGCAAACAGGTGAGCCTGAGATGTAATAGTAATACAATGTACGTGCATATCATAATTCATTATCTAACGTACTGTTGGTACCTATTGTTGAGCAATACCACCCTTTCCACTATCAGAACCACTAGGGTCATTCTCTTGACCTGAGAAAGAGGAGTGTTAGCCTTCACAACTTGATACCTCCCCTTCTTGATGTCATGCAGCCAATTTCTTTTGGCCTCATCTGATAGCAACAAAGGCCCTTTGGCAAGCACCAAGATCTTACAGTCTAGCAAAAGAACTACTGCAAGATTTATCTGACCACGGTAAGTTTTTGTGCTGAGGGCCAAGTGTGAATTGGAACATTTTGTCTCCTTGGCCACAACTTTCACCACTTAGGTGAGCAACTATACCATCAAGAGTCAGAGGTTGTGTTAAAAGTTAGCTGTATGAAAAGAAAAACTTTTATAGTAGGGCATATGAGGATGAAAATTTACTCACAATTTAAACCATTGAGAGCATCACTGAGCTCCTTTCTAAACTTCTGCTGAATCAGGGCTGCAGGTGATGGAGTTTTCTTTTGATTTTGTTGGGAACAAACAGAGAGCGGTGCATCTGAATGGAAAAAGCATTCCAATATATTTTGATTCTGCCTTTCATTTAATGACCCCTCTTTGCACAAAGTGTACTTGTCTTCAAACAGTGCACACTCACCCAGATTGTTGGAATTCCAACAGCCAAGCAAGAGGTGAAATTCCAATTTATGCTTCTGATGCACTACTTGAAGCTGAAAAAGTCATTTTGAAAAGTGAACAGTGAAGAGTAAAGTTGATGTCAGTTGTTTCCCACCAAACGCAAGTCAGTAAGAAAAGAGTAAGAAAATCCAACCTGGCAAACTATCTTCTTGATTTCACCTTTCATGACTTCCTCCCAAGTTGATTCATTTCCAGCATGGCAAACAAGATGACCTGAAATCATGTGAGAGCTTTGAAAGATTTACAAGCTCTTTGAAAATTGGCAGGTATTGTTCAATGTTGTCTTGTTTGAGATGTTCTTCTGGTGAAATGGGTGACTGACCTTGAGAATTGGTGCTGGTTGATTTTAATGGAGAAGCAAGAGATTCTTGGGATGCTTGAGCAATCTTTTAAAAGTATTTGGGAGTGAAATCCCTTTGTTGATTGTCATTATATTCTAACCATGTGTTGCCTACTATAACATTGTGATTTTTGAACCTGGTGGATGTTCCTTCTGGTGGCACTAGATATAGTGATTGTGCTTGAGCTACACAGATCCTTGAGGAAAAGAATGGAAAGTTACTAACTGGTTGTCTTAGTAGAAATGTTGCTATAGGTCTGATAATTGGTGTAGCTATTTAGATCAAGGGCTAGGGCTCCCTCCATTCTGAAAGAGATGAGAAATGATTGGGAGGTGATAAAAATTACAACTTGTCAACAAAATCAATTATTAGCTTACAAAATTTAATCTAGAGTATGGCGGCTGCATTTGAAGGCCAGGCTGAGCTTAGTCTCATCAAGATCATATTGAGCTTGGAGTCCGTGAGCCTCAAATAGTCCAACTGATGAAGGGTGATTGTGGGTACGGGGTTGCACCGCAAGCACCTATTCAGCTTTGACCTTCCCACAAATAAGGCCAAGCTCATGATAGGCCTCCGGCGTTGACAGTGTGACACTTGGCCAATGACACTTTCAAGGTGGTGGCCAAGCTTGCATGCTTTGAAGATTACAAGGTTTTTCTGTGTTGATATTGTTGATATCATCTTCACTGTCATCATCAGGTTGAAAATTTGATGATTCTCCATCAGAGTCAATGCTGTCATATCTAGAGGTGTGACAGGTCACTGATTGGTTTTGAGTCATGTTAGAGTAGTGTGTTGTTCCTTGTCCACAGGATGAACTTGTATTGTGTGCTGCTTGGGAATGTGTTTCCGTATTCATGATGCCAAGCTGATTAATTAAAAGCTGTACAGAATGGATTGGTTTTGTGTGTAAAGCAGTGTTCTGTTAGCTAGAAGGTGAGAGGTGAGCATTCAAATTGATTCTAGGAAGATGTGGTGAGAAGAAATATTACACATTTGGTTGTTAAGAATGAAGGAACAGTGATCAGGTGACAAGGTGAGAAGATCAAGAATCTGGTGAGAAGGGTGACATAAGAGGAACTTGGGTGAGAAGGGTGAAAAGATACAGACTTGGGTGAGAAGGGTAAAAAAGATGGTTGGGTGATAAAGAAATAGTTGAGTGAAGAAAAAGAAGGCTGGGTGAAATGTAGGTGAGAAGGGTAAGAGAATGAAAGTTGAGTGAGATTTGGGTGAAAAGGGTAAGAAAATGAAAGCTGGGTGAGAAGGGTGAGAAGTGATTTGTGGATTAGATGTTGGAAGTTGGCGGGTGAGGCTACAATCTTCAGATATATCTATGTATCTGTGTAAATATAAGGGAGGAATACAGACCCTATTGGTTGGGACAAGGTGTCTTCTCTGCAGATAGTATTGGTACAGGAAAGGGTGCACTGGTGTACTCAAGCCCAAGCGTATAAATGTGTTTGTCAAATTAGATCCAACAAAAACAGCAAAAAGCCTGTTTGAATCTAACAATCCCAATCTAATCCACTTGCCATTTACCCTCAATGTGCTACATGCATCACAGAGGAGGGCCCTCCTTACAATCCCAGTGCATCACCAAAGATTGTAGTGATCCCAGAAGCCAATGCCACTAACATCCAATGTTAGAAGATCTGCTTCAAAAATCAACTTTACCTCACACTGGATCTCAACTGAATTGCTGCCATTCACCAGACAAAGCTAATTCACTTTTTAATTCTGAATTCACTAATTTATTTGCAATCCTGTCACTTCAAGGACCAATGGTGAACATAGTTGACTACCTACCTCAAGAACAAACTAACTGGACTCTTATCAGTCCTATACCCACTGAACAAAAAACTGGAGAAAGGCCATGAGCCTACCTGTACATACATAAAGACCTTGAGGCACAAATCATCCCACTCACGTCACCTTCAACAGATACAGCGACATGTACGGTTACTTTAACATCTGGTTTTATGCTACTTGTTTGGAGTGTGTACAACAACACCACTGTATCCTTGAGTTCCACAGCATGCAAAACACTCATGAAAATTCTCCCATTGGAGATCCAACTCCTGCCAAAAATCATCAACATCAACTGCAACCTCCACTCACAAATCTGGAACCCCTCCCATATCAACACACACAACAAAGACTCTGGCAGACTAGTAGGATTTATGTCAGACTGGGACCTTTGCCTGAAATCCCCTAAAGAATTTGACTTTACATGAGGCAGGAATGTGGAGCAAGTAAACAAAGGACACCTCAAGAAATTGAGAGATAGGTCTTAATTTTATATGAAATATTGAAGGCACAAAGCTACTCAAACACCCAAAGGAACACCTAATAGGATATACTGACGGGTCTGGAATCTCTAGTAAAAACACAGCAGCAGCCGCTTTGTGCTCCAATACTAACAATTTCTTGCCCATCATCTAGGCAAAGCCTTATTACATGGTATATACCAAGCCAAGTACAAGTGTATACACCTAGGCCTCACCATAGCCCTAAGGATGGCTACCAAAAACACTCAACACATTGATTATTCTAGACAATCAATCCATCATCAAAGACCTGGAAAAATTTCTGATCTCTGTCGCCTCACTCATTGGAAGGAGACCTTCAAGATACTTGAATATATTGCCTGAAATTTACCTTACGCAAGGGTTAAAATCTGATGGTGCCCTGGGCACCGAGAAGCTCAAGGTAGCAAAATTGTGGACATGATTGCTAACAGCTTGGCAAACAGGGATTTTGCAAGCACCTTCACCTCAAATTCCACTGTTATAGGATTCACTACCACAATCAAAGCCTTGTCATAGCTCAATGAAAATAACTTCTTGGCTGAAGACATTAAGAGACTAGGCCAACAACCATCACCCAGAAAGCACATCAAGGCTCTCAGAGACCTCCAAAAACACAAAAGTGCAACCATCACTAAGCTATGATCAAACCACATCTACCTCAATTCATACCTATTCAAACACAACCAATGCTTTGACCCCATGGCAAATGCCAAAACGGAGTTGAGAATTTTGACCAATTTATTTTCATATTACACAGAGACGCACAACAACAAATGAAACTCACAGCAGCAACCAACAAACTTCAGCAAAACAAAACACAAGACATCCTCACAAAACCAAAGGCTCTTGAATGTGTTGCCAAAATCAGCAATTCGATGTGGCAGTTCAAAGATTTCTGGTGTCTGGGTATGGGCTAAGATTACCAAAGAGGACACCCCTCACAATTTTCACATTCCTTCTATTTAAAACAAATTGTAACCCACCTCCTTTAGCGCCACTTCACATATGCAAATAACACTTGTAATACTTCAAACAGCCAGAACACTTCCTTTTCCGCACAGGGGTCTTTACTGGAGCAGAGCCCAAGTAGTTACAGTGCCTGATAGCCTTTGGCTCAGGAGGAACTTTAAGCAATGCATAATCAAACAAGTTTTTCAATTTTGCTTACAACAAACCAGCATAAATTGCAAAAAGAGTACATAGTCTAGTCTTTTGATTAAAGACACTTGACAACCTGCAATCTCTAGCCCTCCTATAAGCCTTGCCCACTTGCCACCCTATGCTTGGTGACATTACACTGAAGGTATTGTGTTTCCCTTGACTGGTGATTGGTAACTGAAATGGTGGCCAGGAGAGTTTCATTACAAGCCACAACTAGTGTTGAAATGTTCAATTGATGTTAAATATAAGAAGATTTTAGTTTAGTTTTTAGGAGGGTTTGATTTAGTTTTAATCTGAGGGAAGGTTAAAAGAAGAGATGACTTACATATGAGAAAATATAAGAGAAGAAACAAGAGAGCAAAAAGATGAGAGGATGTGCAAATAGGATTACCCCAAAGAAAAAAAGTGAGGAACAAGCTTGACTTATATGTTTTTGAGCAATTGATCTTACTTCTCTTTGCCCATCTTTGGAAAGAGAAGTTCCATTTTTATCTTTTACTAAAGACCTTAATATTGACTGTGTTATGTCATTTTTACTGTGTTTATTTTTGACTACTATTAATGTGATTGATGTCAATTGCTCTTATGATTCCCCCAGAGATCAAAGCTAATCAATTTTATTGTATCATTTCTCTAACTACTTATCAGGTTAGATATCCTGCCTATAAGTTGTGTGTTGGTGCTTTGCTTATCAGTACTAGCATGCACATAATCAGATCCCTGTTTAAAGACTCTAAGAATTTCATAACTAGCCTTTGCTGCTATGGGGGACAGTCATCAGGTACTGTTTCAGTTTTATGAGGAAAAGTTATATGACTTATGTGCTCTGTTGTTGACAAAAGCTTTGTGACAAGTGTGACTGGTCTCCATGGCATCTTGACTGGTCTTAGCTACCTTTGAAGCTATTCACATGCCTTCATCAGTGACTGTCAGGGACATAGTGCTGCCTTGACAGCACTGGGAGTGCACATGTGGGGTTTTCTTATTCACTCCAGGTGGTCTTGCAATAGAGTTTTTGTATATCTCAATATCATGGGTTCATTGATGTGGATGATCATCTTGACCTTTTTGCCAATTTTTTCAACCAGGAAATTAGTGGCGGGTGCCGCAGTGTCATATGTCCAGGAAAGCTACCTCTACTACTCAATTTGAGATGATTGAAGATAAGGCACACCTATATAATTTCAATCCATTCACATATGTACAGGACAAATATCCCCAATGGTTTTGATCCCAATTTCAGAAGCACACATTCATATCTTTGAGCAGAAATATGGATATGATACTCAAAGTTTTATCAAAGATCTTAGGTACAGCTGATGAAACACACAAAGCAGAAGGCATGTAGCTGTGGTATTTCCCTAACTTAACTCTAAGTCTCTCAATACTGAGACAGTTGTCATTCAAGAAAGTTGAATCCACATGTCCCAGCATGAGAGACTTGAATCTAAACTTGACATTTTGGCTTGAGGGGTAAGGATTCCTTTGCAGAGGGTATCTTGATTTCCCCATTTTTGTGAGCGCTTCATTGGCATATGCGCTGCCAGTTGCTCCAAAATGTACAACTTGATTGATCAAAATTCCTTGGTTGCTCACCAAGCCATATATTGCTTTCTTTCATCATTTTCACATGTAGCTCACATGTAGCTCGGTGGTTCATGGAAATAAGTCCTTGACTTAGCAGAGCTATATGTGTCACATATAGCTCTGTGAGTATGAGTTTACTCAATAAAGTGAGTATTATTGAGTATACTGAGTATTTTTGCCTATTTTTGGCCCTGTAAACCCGTACAAAGTGAGTATCAGTTGAGTATATACTCATACTCGGTACTCATTCCTGCATCCCTTGTGAGCTGTAGCCTGCAGATGAAAATCACAAAATAGCAACTCATGTAGCTCAGCAAGCAACCAAGGCATCTCCATGATTTCACTTGTACATTTTGGAAAGTAGATTGGTGCATATCCCCATGAAGTGCAGTAAAACAATCCCCAGTGAGCTCACAGAAAAGGACACATCAAGATTTCCTCTGAAAGGAAAGCCTTATCCCTCAAGCCAAACACACAACATTAGATGTAAGTCCCTCATGCTGAGACATGTGGATTCAACTTGCTTGAATGACAGCTGTCTCAGCATTGAGGGACTTATTTAAGCTAGGGTGTTTCCAATGAGTCTGTTGCTTTGGTTTCTCAGGAAGCAAGTTTTTTATCATTCAAATTCAAATTATTACAATTGTATGATTATATCCTCTGGACCAGATGACTCTCTCTTGGTCAAATCTGTCTTGTCAGATCAAATGGCCAAAAATATGTACATCAAGATACACATCAAGTAATTGTTGATGGTAACAAAACAGCCGAAATGGAACTTGGCAATCAAAACAAATTGAGGAGAATGATGAAACTCATTTCAAAGCCTGCTTTTGCTCCTGATACTTGGGTTTGGCAGTCTGGTCATATCAGAAATTGACTGTCATATGGTTGATTAGCAGCATACATCTATGGGAAGCTCTGAATCCTATGGACCAGGAAAAACAGAGTTCAATTTTGAATCTGAGGTCAAGAGTTTTTGTGATGATGTGCAAGATTGTTTCAATTTTCCTTGATCTTGATGACTTCAGCACATGTCCTTCTTTTTCCTCTGCTTTGACAGCAAGATTAAGATTTGAATGCGAGTTCAATCTGTAGTATCAGAAGTCAACCTGGATCAACTTCAGTTGTTTGATTGTTTGTTGATTGCTTGGAAATTTAACTGTTTTTAAAATGTTCGAGCTCGAAGTGGTGATGTTGGGCCTGTATCAAGATTCAACTTCAGGCGTTTCGAGTGACTGTTCAAGTAACTGGAACTGAAAGCAAATGTAGTGCTCAAGCGATTTCGAGTTTTCTAACTTGATTGGTATGATGCTTGCTGTCAAAGATAGATGCGAACAACCAAAATATTTCTGACCGATTACAAATAAAGTCAATTTAGTTTTCACTTTTGAAATCAATGGCATGCATATTCAATTTAAAGCTCTGGATGTTGGATATACGAAGTCGATGATTGCGAGTGAAATCCAAAGTCCTTCGAGGTGATGACACAGATGGGACTGACTGGGGCCTTTAGGTGAGTATGGACCGTCGCTTCAAATGGAAGTTTTCCAGCAAGGATAAACTGTCAATGCAAGAATAAACGTTGAAGAGTCTGAAACCATTGACAGGTGGGCAGCCCTAAGCGAGTAACACTGCAGACATTATTCGGGTTCCCCAAGTGGGCAGGGAAAAATGATTGGGAGTATGATTTGTCATAAAATGGTCTATCACTCCACACCTGAGCCATAACACCCACACTACATATGTGTAGCAGGCTCAGTGAATATGTGGTTATCATGTACATACAGTTCTGCTCAGTTATCTGCTCATCAGGACAAGTTATTCATATGTAATACATGCTGTAACTTCTTTCAGATTGAAAAAAGCTTCCAAAAGATTGACTACATACACTGACTCAATGTTTTGGTGTGATCTCATCAACTCAACTGCATGTAACACACTTTCTGTTACTAAGACATAGCTTCAACAATATTGCCTGAGCAGCTACAGAATTATATGTAGTGAATTTTTGGGAAAAAAATTTCAAAGTCGAAAAAGTTACATGTGGTATAACATGTGATTTATTTATTCTGATGGGCAAAAAACTGAGCAGACCTGTATGTACATGATAGACAACTATTGACTTAGCTTGCTGCACATATGTAGTGTGGGTGAAATGGCCCAGGTGTGCAGTATTAGATTCTTTTATGAAAAACTGTACTATTAATCATTTTCCTCTGCCAAATTGGGGAAGTTGAATGATGTTTACAGTGTAAGCTGGCCTTTTTATCTTGAATAATTGAGTGCGATTGACGGTGGTGATTATTTCCGGATAATTTTGAATTTCAAGGTGAGGCAAAACGACGCGGTGGGTATATGGTTGCATTCAAATACGACAGTGGATGCAGATTGATTCACATTGGTCGATTTCTGCTCATGTACAAAACTGGGAAATGGCGCTAATGGTGAATTTAGTCAGGTTTTGTAAGCGAAGTGCGTTTGCAATCAACATTTAAAATAATAATGATGAATGATACCCAACCATGACGGTGCAAAGCACGAAGCTGGACAGTTTGAAAAAGGAGAGTATGTACAACAAGAAAAGCAAAAAGGTAGATAGTGTCAATTATAACGGATAACTTAGTTTTCAGCCACTCCATCGGGGTAGCAATATCGTTGAAAGCATTTTTTACAGATATCCGAACGAGGAACCTTTGTAGTGAGTCGATTCCGCGCGCGTTCAAGCATTGCGCAGGATAAACAGGTCGGCCACTCCTGGTCAGTTGAACCGTCAAAAACTGGTGATGTGGTGACGGTAGTGGCCGATGCGAGGAAAGCGGTGCTTTCCGCGTCTTCATACTACATTCGAAAAACCACAAGTGAATAGAGCAAGTCAGAAACTGACTGGGCTACTTGGTGCAGTTGTTTCCGAAACAAACTCAACTTTAAGTTTGAAAGTCGAAGTATTTGTGAAAGAACCAGTGGAGTGCAGTGGAAGTGGACTGTTAGGAAGATAGACCACCAAAGGGTAACCTCCGTTCCCGGTACGAGATGGCGGATTACATCCAAAGAAAGTCGGCCGGGTGGAATAACCTGATAATTGTGTACGGGAATTGTGTACTGTTAGTAAGTCTGCTCTACATGCAAGATACAAATGCAAACCAACCTTTCTCAATCCACTCTTGAGGATTTGTTGGAATCGGCGGAAAGCTAGCGGATCCGTTTGGAAGCACGCGTGTTACTCGAGTGAATGTCGCAATCAAAGCAGTTCCATTTGGCCAGTGGGCACCGATGGGTGAGCTAAGGGTAAGCGTGAAAATGAAGACGCGAGGTAAGTAGATTGATTCGCGAGCATCTGGCCATCAGGAAGAAATATGTAGTCACCTCTCATCAGTGTCAGCAGAACCATCAGCTGCCAAGATGATATCAACTCCTCGCGCGAGCAGCGGGTTGATCGGTATGTTTTCTCCGTTTTCTCCTAGCAGATTGGAATGAAATAGTCAGCTACAGCTCAAACATGGAAGGATGGACGTATTCTCATGCAAAAAGAACCTAACCCCCGTCAACCAAGTCAAGCTTGTCTGAATTTGTCTGATCAAAGCCCGCTGGGCCATTCACACCTTTGAAAGGGTTTGGGTAGTATGCAGTGTCCACTCCGGTGAGGTCAGATGTGTTGGCTAATCGGCTGCCTAACAACTTGATAAAACCAAGTTGAGAACTTGACAGTGTTCCCACAATTGAGCCCACGAGTGTCCCTGCGATAGCGTTGAAAAGCTGAGTTGAGTATGTTGATAAACATCAGCACTGATATGCCGTGCTGAATAGCATATACATCAAAACAGATACCAAAAAAACTCAACTGAAGATGACGTCCCGATAACAAAGCTTGCTTGATCGAACCCAGTGGTACATGTCCCATTCAATGGTTTTCCACTGTCCAGGGGGGTACCCAAATATTGAGTAGGGATGTGAGCACTGAGGTAAGGGTCAAAACTTCCGAATTCGTGGACTGTAGTTTCAAATACCGTTGTTGAGAGTGGGACTATGTTGCCGGGGGTGGGTGCTTGTGATCCCGGGGGAGGTTGCTGATTGCTGACGATGATGGGATACGGATTTTTGAATGCTTGGAAGTCGGGTGAGTTTTTGAGTGCCGAGACAAGTAAACCTGCTCCATTGGCAGTAGGGGAAGTACTATCGTAAAAGTCTGAGGTTTGGGGAAAACAAGTTCGTCAGCACTAGAAGTACATAATCTATTTTGCAATTGTCAGATTGAAGTTCAGACTTTGGAGGCGTACTATTTGTTGTTGTCCCGGGCATGAAGTGATGTGATAATGCACGCGCCCAAACGTCAGTTATAGAAACTTCAAGACCAGCCTTTTTCTTCAAATCGACGTCGTCAAACAATGCGTCCAAATATCTCGCATCATCTATTGCATTGGCTCCGCCGGGTAGGAAGAGGTCGCGTGACAATAACCAGCTTGCGACGAGCTGCTTCATCTCGGGATACCCACTCATAGCTGAAGAAAGCGTTAGCCACGATCCACCACTCAAAGCAGATTGATACATGGCCAGCTGAGATATACCAGCTATTGGGCTGTTCGATGTACGTGCATCCCTATTGCAGAAAAAAGATAAGTCAATAAATAATTCAAGTCTGTCTGGCACACGGACGGAGAGGTAGTGGGTTGATCTTACATTGCTTGGAGGACTCCGGCACCATATAAAGCAGCTCGAAGCCCGCCGCCTGAATGGGCCAAGGCTAGGGTAGGATTTTCAAATGAGGCTTGTGTAAAGATTGAAGCGTAGCCTGTCTGTTTCCCAGGCCCAGTGTTATAAAAAGACTGCCACAATGGTGCGGTGAGAGCATTGCGACCTTTTCGAAACGCAACCTCTTCGGCGCACAAAGTCTGATTGGAATAGGCAGCCGATCCGGCGAGTCGAAGAAGCGGGGTCGACGGACATTGAGCAAGGGTGGGCGCGTACGAAGCAGCAGTGGCGGTGATCACTTGAGACGTGCCAGGTTTGAGTGCGATTGCTAGCCAGAGGACCCAAAAACTGAGTGACAAGGATATCATTTTGAATGAGAGAAAAGAAAGAAGGGTGGGCTGAAAGTAAGGAAGGGCGGCGATTGTTTCTCAAATCAAAGAAGCACGCTGCTCGCAAGACAGCGCGAGACTCTATCAATATTAGATTTATATATCAGAAATGTGAAGAACGGAGACTATGAGAGTCATCGAAATATGATCGAAGTCAGCTTGAGTTCATTCTTTCGAGCCGGAATCGTCGGATTCACAATATGATCGAAAATCTAGCTTTGCAGTCCTCGCGCTGTCGTCAGTTTGAATCGGAACGAAGGCAGCTCAATCCTTACATATTGGGTTGGTCGCGGGGAGGAATCACGGTCGTATGGGTACATCCAGCGCTTCTAGCATGTCTTCAAAGAATTGTTCCCCAATCAATAAAAAGGCGCCACAGCGGTCAGACAAAGTTTGGCCTAAATTTATCACCGGTGGCCATTCAATCTCGATATAACATTTCAACTTTACTGCAATTTGATTTGCAAATCACGAGAAGGTTTCCAATGAGGGTTCGAGGGTTCAGGGGTGGACAATTCGCAATATCAAAGTCACGATTATCTTTGAATTACTAACTGCGTTTTGGCTCCGGATCAGCTCGTGCGCCTTCCTGAATCCTACCACTTGACCTGCTACATAACCAGGCGAGCTGAAAGGCCCTGAAAGGCCCGAGCTTGGAGCATTGAGCAGTAAGGATGAGTGAGGAGTGACAATTATTTGGAGCTGTGGAGCTCTTCAACTTTCAATTGACCATTGGTCGGAAATCGGAAGATCCTCGTCTTCAGACAGAAAGGGCTTGAGACTTTGTTGATCTTGGAATCGAGCACTACATCTGGTCTATGTATTTCCAGAGGCTCTGCCAAGACAGTGTCTCAACAAGTCATCGCGTCCTGTTCCGCTACGTCATGTTCGGATGGAAATACGGTACTCAAAGTTGTTTGTGGTTGGGACGTGTTTTAACACAGGTCACCGTCTATAAGCCTCCTTATGACGTTTGGTAAAGAGGAAGAGGAATCATTTTTAGTTCTTTAAATTGATTTTCAGCTTTTGTGCTCTCCTTTCCTCTTACCATCAGACCTGTTGTTTCATTGATACAATGAAAACTAGAGCATAGGCGGGCACACCCACTAACAAACGTCTGGCAAACATAAAGAAAGTGATGTTTGTAACAGAGCCAATGGTATAAAGGTGGCTTTTAAAAACAGAGTTATCAACTACAAAATGTATCTTGATTTTGTGCATGCATATGATTGACAGAACTTGTGTTTGCCTTTTCCAGACAATGGAAAAAGTAAATGAGTAAATGGCCTTTAACTCAGAATAATTCAAAGAAAAAAGTGTCCTTGTTTCATGGACATGTTGAAGATGTGTAAATTTATCATGTATGGAAACAGCATGAAAAGCGATGTCTAGAAGCAAGGATTGATCATGACCAAACCAACAACTGCTATTATGGTACTCAAAACCACTAGGTTCAAGCCACCTTTTTCAAAAAATGTGAAAAACATAGATTCAAAGTTGAACTTTTTGCAGGGGAATTCCTGGGAATTCTCTGGAACTTTTTTTTGGAGTTCTGTACGGTTCATTTTCTCCGCAAAAACAACATTTTGAAAGCAGGTTTTCAAGAAAGGTAGCACGGACCTAGTTGTTTTGAGTACCGTATATATATATATGTTTAGAGATGGAGAATAAGTGATGACTATGAATAATGAGCTCAATCAGCAGGCAATATTTTGTACTTAAAAAGCATTCAAAAACACAACCTTTGAAAGGAGAGACCAATTAGGGGATACAAAGTTAAATCTGGGATTTTTTTCCCAGTTTCCCAGTTTGTTTTTGGCTGTGTCAATACCGGAATCACTCCGAAAAAAAATGCGGTTGTGCAGTGGTTGTGCAGCGGGCCGGGTAACCACTAAGGCCATCAAAATCGGCAGCGGAGCCTGCGCACCGCTTCCTAGAAGCATATTTTCTTATAGCGGAGCTGGCACTGCACAACCGGGGCCGGCAGGCGTACCTCCGCTATATTTCGGAGCAATTTGGCGTAGATGGGTACAGGGTATCACTCATCTACGCCACTCAGCCTCACTTCACTTACAACTCAATCCACATACCATGAACCGAACGACACCATCTCTGATCTCGATTATCTGATCCACGTACCCAAGCAACAATCAATACAACTCCTCTCTCTTCGCTTTGGTGTGTTCAAAACCTGGCCAACTTGTGGTTTGTCAAAAACGAGCATCTAATAAAAGGTACGGCTTGATTTCCTATTTTTGATCACTGTTTGTCCTTTTTTGTCATAGTTCTAATTAATAATTTCATTTGTTTCCCTTTGTGACTATGCCACTTCCCAGATCTTCATCGCAAAACTCCATCCAACCAAGCCTCCAGGTTCCGACTACAACCAATAGACGAAGTAACCGTCCACCAAGTCCAGCTCGCATCCAGCCTGGTTTTCTTGTCCCTCCACAAGATTCCCGTTCTGCTCTAGTAATCTCTTCAAATCCTGAAGAATCTTCTTCCTCTCTTAATCATTGTGTTGCTTCACCTCGTCCAGCTCTTGTCAACAAGAAACGTAACAGTCAACCTGCTGTACCAGCGCCAAAAAAAGCAAAGCCAGTCGTAAAGAGGAAGGTTAGTTTTTTATTTCATATTGTTTGGTTTCATTCTCTTCATGTCTCATCATTGCGATTTTTGCAGCCTCGATCGTCAACTAGCAAACGAGCTTGATCTACGTTGCCAACTTCATTGAGTGGTTCAACTTCAACTTCACCTCGTTCAGCTAAGCAAGCTCGGATGGAAGTAAGTTATGTTTTCTTGGACTTATTATGGATTCTTTCTGACATCTTTATCTCGATCTTAGCCCTTTGAAGTCCCCGATGAGGTAGACTTAGACCAAGATTCAGACGTTGAGATCATTGGAACGAACAAAACTGGCTATAATGAGTCTCGGACTCTTGGTGTCAAGAAGCTTCTTGAATATTATCATGATCCAGATGTAAGTTTTTATATTCTTTGTTCCAATTCTTGTCATTCTCAGTCTCACAATCTCTATACTTCTTGTGGGTGCATGGCTGACATGTAAGTTTTTTTTTCATATAGGGACGTGGCTACCAGTGCCGGTGGTGTCGTAAGACCTTTCTCAATGGACCCTCGTCCTATTACAACTTGTGGGGCCACCGCGATGGCACCTCTACGCGACCTCACTGCAAGCATAGAGCTCGAGCCATCACAGCTGGTGTTACTCTTCCACCCAGCTACGTTGAAAAACAGGCGGCCAAGGACAAGTCCAGAGGCACTTTGAAGTCGTTTGTCAGTGGTCCAATCTTCACTCCTGAACTTCTCAACATGATCCTCGTCATCTGGATTGTTCGCCACGCCCTCCCTTGGGTACGATTCGAAGACCCTTCCCTCCGTGCAGCCTTCTACACTGTTAATCGTAGCGCTGTGGTTCAATCGAAGACATGGGCTTCCCAACAGTCCGTTGAGTTGTTTTCTGCATTGCATCACAAGGCCATCAACACATTGAAATTAAGTTACATCCTCCTTAATCTCCTCATCGTTTGATATTTAACTTATTTAATGTTTTCATTCAACTTCTTTGTTTCAATTTAGGAGAACCAAGGACGCTTTTGTCTGATCCATGACGTTTGGACTACCAAAGGTAATCGGTACGCGTTTGTTGGAGCATCAGCCAACTACATCAACAACGACTGGGAGTATGTTTCGACTCACCTAACTCTGAAGATGGTAGCTTGGCATCATTTTGGGGTTCTGTTAGCAAGGCCTGTTGGTCGATTCTTGATTCAACATGGCCTTCATAAGAAGATCAGTCTTCCCTTTTTTTATTTTATTTCAAAATGGTTTCTTTCATAATTACTAACTTGTTCTGTAATACTCACATGCTAGGCCAGACGACGGATAGTGGAGGAAATAATGGACCAATGGCTTCAGAACTTAAATCGATGTTTGCCAACGCTGACGATCCAGTCCATTGGAATGCCTCGTCCCATCACATTCGATGTTACGCCCACAAACTAAATCTTGTAGTTGGGCACGGTCTCAAGGCGATTGGACAAAAGGTTAGTGTGGCCTCACCTTGTGTACCACATGGGGTTCCTATCCCTATACCTGGAATCGAGGTGAACGAAGGTGAGGATGCAATCATCGGCAGCGATAACTCGGACGACAAGAGCAACACTGGTTCAGACGATGCTGATGTTGATGATGAAGATGGAGATGAGGATAGCGAGTATGGTTTAACTTGTGCAATTGATGATGTGGTGGCAGTTGCCCTCAAGAAAGTACGTAACAATTCTATCTAATTCTTTTCTTCATCTCTGTTCTGATGACATGATGTCTTTGTACCAGGTGGACGCGGTATCTGGTCAGATCGCTAGTAGTGCAGCTCGTAGAAATGACTTCAAGACACGGGCCAATCGTATGGGGTACACTGGTCGAATGCTCAAAAGACCCTGCAAGACTCGTTGGAACAGTCATTACAAAAGCCGCAAGATCGCTTGCGAGGCACAGGAGGTCAGGTTTTTTATTCCACATCTTTTCTCTATTCTCTCATACTCATATTCAGTCTCTTTTCATCCGCAGGTCATTAACTCGATGATTGCAGCTGATCGAAAAGCTTGTTTCTTCAAGGGTGTAACAATCTCTGCCTCTGAATGGGATGCTGTGGAGTTGGTGAACAAAGTCTTGAAGGTAAGCATTGTTTCTGTCTCTACATCCATCTCTCTCTCTCTCCTTGCTTTTGATTGACTTGCTGACCTAAACTTTTGGTTATCTTAGACCTTTGTCGATGCAACTGCCAGAGTTGAGGGCAACGGGCCTACTGGCTCTATCCTCCTTGCTGAGTACAAGCGAGTCATCTCAGAACTCAAACTTCATCAAGCCGAGGCGTCTTCTTTCGCAAGTCTAGATAATGCCATCGATGTTATGCTCAAGTGGCTCATCGAGTACCAGGACAAGGCTGCTAGTTGTGACGCCATTGTACTAGCAACAATCGTCAATCCCCAATATCAACAGAAGTTCTTTACACTTCATTATCCAGAAGACGACTACTCATCTCGACTTTTGATCAACAACGCCTTTGACCAACTTTTGGAAGAAAACGAAGTGCGCGAACAAACCCCATCACCTGATGAACCCGATGATACTGTGGAGGCCGATGAGTTTGATGTGTTTGGGGTTTCCACTGGCTCTCAAATCAAGACTGTTAGCTCAGAGCTAGACGACTATCTTAATGGTCGTTTTCCTATCAAAAAAGACCAAACTGCGCTTGATTGGTGGAAGGTAGGCTTCTTTCCTTTTACTCATATCTTTCGAACTTGCCTAACCACATCTTCTTTCTTTCAACAGGAACATCATCTTCGCTTCCCAATCCTTGCTAGACTTGCACGTGATTACCTTGCTATCTCAGCAACGTCTTGCGCATGCGAACGTACGTTCTCAGCGGCTGCTGATGTCTGTACCCCATCTCGAGGTAGCTTGCTACCTAGAACGATGGAGCGATTGGTAGGCTCTCAAGCCTGGTTGAAAGAGGGGATTGTACCTGATGGTGCCTTTGAAGAGTCTGTCAAAGCACTACAAGCTTACATTGATCATATCGACAAAAAGAAACGCTAGCTTTTTGCACTTATACATCAAATCATAATCATAAAGCAACTTAACACACTTTGTCTCGGGCCTTTTGGTCACTTATAGTAGAATACACGTTTTGTTGGGTTATTCCCCTTTTCTATATTTTCTTTCTTGTTTTTCTCTCGATTCCTATATTCACTTATAGTAGAATCAAATCCACTCTCCTACCTGGATCAATGCTATACGCTTGGACATGTACACATGGATTTTCAATACATAATTCTGTTCTCTCCTTTGATCAACCTGACATAGTGCGCAATATAGCGATATAGCGCACGTAGTGCGCTATATTGCGGTCCCATTTTTAGCGCGAAATATAGCGAGTTTTTAGTGGTTTGACCGCTGCGCAAGTCTGTGCGATTTTTTTTCAAAAAAATAGCAGAGTGTTAGTTCTCCAATTCATAGCGCAGAATGCGCTAAACTATGTAATTTGGTCATATTTCGCTGCGTTTCGCAGTGATTCCGGTATTGGCTGTGTTTGGTACTTTCCCACGCTCTCCCAGTTTCCCAGTTTCCAAAATACAGCCAAAAACGGAAACTGGGAAACTGGGGAAAAAATCCCAGCTTTAACTTTGTATCCCCTAAATTTTGCACTGCAACCATTGTGACCTGAATTAAACATCATCTCAAAGCTTTAGGGCCCGTTCGGCTGAAAACCAAAAGTAGCTTTTGGCCAAAAGCTACACCAAAACCAAAAAGCACTTTTGGCCAAAAGTACTTTTTGGTTTTGGTCAAAAACACCGGCGTTCGGTAAGTTCGTTTGATCAAAATCAAAAAGCACTTTTGGTCAAAAGTTCTTCGAATTTCAAAAGCAGCCTTGAGGCTGCTTTTGAGACCAAAAGTACTTTTGCCCCTCAACTCGATCGATCAACCTCACCAGACCTCACCCACTCAAACTTCAATCAACTCCAACTTCACCCACTCAACACCCCTTTCTCTTGTCGTCTTTTTATCCGTCGATTTTCTCGTCTCTTCTTATTATTCAAATTACGCATCAGCTGATACAAATGTTGTACTGACTGTATGGATGTTAATCGATTGCAATGTTAACCAGTATCAAGTGTCAGAATGATAAGAAAGATTCAAATGAATCTATGAATTGAGAGGAACTGGCATTGAACAAACAGATACAAAAGATTCGATTGATGAATGTAGATGGATGAATGGATGAGGTTTGAAAAGAACGATTAATTTCAAGTTTTGATTCATTCAAAAGCACCTTTTACATGACCGTTACCAAACAGTTGAACGGTGTTCAAAAGGTCAACAATGATCAAAAGGATCTTTCGTTGACCTTTTTGGTCGACTGTTCGGTAAGTGCAAAAGCAGAAAAACAGCCAAACGGGCCCTTAAGTTTCATCATTCCATCAACTCAAACACCTCAAGAGGAACACCTCAAAGCTCAAGTTTCATCACTTCATCCAATCAAGCACCTGAAGACAAACACCATGATGCGTGCGGGTGTTTCCTGATGTTCATCATTTGATATCATGCTACTAGAAAACCAGAAGCAACAGAATCTAAATCAATTCCCAAAGAATCTTTTTCTCCTTGACGCACAAATACTACTAACAGCAAAAGGAAAGTTTGTGTTGATATGAGTGAATCAGATGATGATAAGATGATGATGATGTACCAGTCAATAGTAAAAGTAGATTGCATTTATCTTTCTTATGTGGGTTCACTTTAGATTTGATTTCTGGTAACTAAATCCAGTGAATGTTTGAAATCAATTTTTTTCTTCAAGTGCTACCAAACCCTTTAAGAAAACCAAAACCAGACAAAGATAACCAAAAAACAAAAGATACATTGGGAAGTTCAAGCCACAAAACCCAAGTTGAAATGGATTCCAGGGAAACAACAAGCTGGTCCTTCTACTCCTGGTACAAAGATCAAGTGTTTCATTATCTTCAAAGGCTGCAAGAACTCCTAACACCAATTTTGATTTGATCTTTACAGGCTCAAAGGAAATCCCAAAAAGACAGCCAAATTGCCTTGCTGGTCTTACATTCTTATTCAATGGACAATGAAAGACAAACTTATGCTCATCATCTTTCATTATCATCATTGCACTACTTTGATCATAATTTGTTCCACTGATGTGATTAATCTCTCTTGTGCTGATGTTATCCAGTTTGATTGGCCCCCATAAAAACACATAATGTTTGCAATTTTTAACAGAACAGTGTCAGCAATTATTCAAAACAATCCTACTAGTTTTTTCATATTGGTATTGCAAGATAACCACAACCAAATCAATGGTAACCATGGTTTTGCACATCTCAGGCAGAGTACCAACTTTGCCTTACCTACCAAGGTGTATATGAGTCACCATTCAAGAATTAGACCAGAATTTTGGGTGGATATGGCTCCAGACAAAGCTGTTCAGGTAAAGGTAGCTTAGCACAGTGGTAAAGCAATTTGAGAACACCTCAAATGTTTGCTTATGTTCTGTATTTTCATTTCTTATGCTTAGTTCCCATATGTCTATTGCCCATATTAGGGGGTGTCAAGTTTGTTTTTTTTACGGTTTTTACCGTAAAAATTCTCTCCCGCTGTAGCATAAATTTACACAAATTTTATGCAAACGGGAGAGGATTTATGTATCCCGTTTGCGTAAAACGTAAACAATTTATGCTTACAACATTTGATCAAAGAGCTCGCCTTGACCGATTCGCTCTGAGACACAGTGGGCTTAATAGTGGATGCCAGGACAACCTTGCATCCTTTTACCAGCAGTTTTCACCTCACCAGGTGGATGATCGAGGCCAAAATGTAAAAAAACCTCAATCATGGTTTAGCAGTTATTAAACAACCACGGCTAAGTTTTTTTTGAGTTATAACATACAAACTTAGCCGTTTCATAGTTTTTTTTGTTATAAAAAATCAAACTTGACACCCCCTATTGTGTAGCTCAACTACTCCTTTATGAATTCACACTCCTTCACACCTTATTTTCTTTCCTCATGTTGGTGTATCAGTATATTGTTATGTGGCATTGATCCTTAGTTGGTACATTTTACAACAACAATTTATAAACACCCAATAGCAATTCCAATTGCAAAACAAGAAGACCATGTGAGCTGTTTGACAGAATGAAGTTTGGTTTTGGCACCAGGAGGCCACCAATATTTCCCACAAG
The DNA here is from genome assembly GCF_000204055.1 of Melampsora larici-populina 98AG31. Classification (NCBI taxonomy): domain Eukaryota; kingdom Fungi; phylum Basidiomycota; class Pucciniomycetes; order Pucciniales; family Melampsoraceae; genus Melampsora; species Melampsora laricis-populina. The sequence goes on from NW_006768774.1 coordinate 1,229,014, forward strand.
TAGCAACCATGGTGATTTCTGCCCCTTTGGAAATCCAACAATTTCCCAATTCTAGCCCATTGTGGAAAAAACAGCTTGGACACAGTGTGGATATGAGTGTTTTAAAGACATGAGTCACCAGCCAAAATTAGTGGTGGTTTGTCAAGGCCATAACGTTCACCAGGGACCGGGGTATGTGGTGTGCTAGAAACTAGAAATCAGTGCTAATTTTGTTTGGTTTGTTTGGTGCCTGAGTGCATCTAGAAAGTGCTACTTGTGAATTTGTTCTCCTCTTTCTGCCTGGTTTTTCTTGAGCCAAAGGCTTGAAGTGTTGGAATACATACAATGTTATCTTTAGAATCACTACATATTCCCTAAGTTCTTAATTCCTCACTGTGCATTCCCTAGAGTCAGACTGTTATCTTTGATGTGCTTTCCCATCTACACTTCATGACTTTTTCCCATTGTTTCCTCTCTACTGATCTTGTGATTTTTTGTCTCATGAATGAGTATTACATACTTATTACAAAAGTACACTTGTATAATACCCTGCCTAGAGCTGCATCAGGAAAGGCATCTTTTCTTCACCCCTTCCATTTCCTATATTACGTGCTCTAGGTAGGTCTTTTCTCTTGATAGTTATTCATGACTCGTATGATTGCAACTTCCCACCAAAGGCACAACATGGTGAGAGACTTCTATTGTAGCTATGTGGGTAAGAGAACACTAGGTGCACATGTGAGAAAGTCTTGGAACACGGTATGAGCGGGAAAAACAAATATGTTCAGAGTCCTATCTTGGGTCTGATAAAGATAACAACTAAGAACATAAGAAATTAACATGAGTCAGAGAAGGTCACAAAGATAAAGAATAAAGAATAAAGAAATCAGTCACTCACAGTCTTCTTTTCATTGATGGGGAAAAGAAGACTGATGATGATAAATCAATGTTGTATATATATGTAGAAAGATTGGGGTAGATGTGCTATAAGCATAATCTACAGAAAGTATGCTTGTGTCGATTGAATCTCAACAACATGTAACACTACATACACGGCTAGGGCTGTGACCCGGACCTGGCCCTGCCCGGCCGGCTCTGCCTGACAACTTTTGCAGAGCTGAAGGTACGCACCCCGGGGCATTCAAATTTGGCTTGATGACAGTTGAATATGGCCCTGTGGGTGCCTCAGGCGGCTCAGGCGCCCGGTCCGGCCGGGGCGCCAACCCTTTTTTTGCCAAAAAACACTAGTCTCCTACCGACCCTGGTTGGCCCTGTGCAGATTCCAGAGGTCATCAGGTACACTCAGGGCTCAATGTAACCCCGGGGCCGGCCCTGAACTCACAGGGCTGGGTCACAGCCCTATACACGACAGAGTTGGGTGGCTCAAAGATACAGAGAGCAAGAGGGAAAATTTTCCCTTCCCTCTGCTGTGATCTTCTTGTGCACCTAAGTTGTAGATTAGAGAAATTAAGCTTGTCAAGTTGCTTACAATCTTATAGATTAATTCTTCAAACCACCATCCCTAGGCTAGGACTTCAGATTTCCAGTACCTTTTCAGGAAATTTAAGTTGTCTAGATCACGGAACAGACCAGGTCTCAGACCACTCAGGGCCTCAAACATAGGCCCTGGGGTGGCCCTGGTATATTTCCAGGCTTGTGAACCCCCCACACTATTCTCAACTTAGGCAATACTAGGTTAGGATAGCATAAGGCTGAGAAGGACATATAGACAGATAACATGTAATCTAGATATATGTGAAATAGAATAACTTGTAATCCAAGATCTTATCCTCAGAGCACAGATATAAATGCTTATAGATCACCCTTTTGATTTCCTATATTGTGTGCTCTAGTTTGTTGCAACATAACAATGTTGAATGTGATTTGTTTAGTCTAAAGTACCTTATTGACAATGGCTTTGAAGTCTTTCATTCAATACTCAAGACTTATTCTTGTTCTTTTGTGGTTATTTTTTTGTGGTCTTCATTCACCATGTGCGTGTGGTGTTTGCCAACTGATGAGCACACACAGGTCACCTTTGTGCCTCAAAGGTAGTCTGTGTGCCCTTGTTGTCAAGAGATTGCCACAAGGTCATGGTGATTCTTCCTCTTCTCAGCTCAGCTTTCACCCAGTACTGAAAGAGTTCTACACTGGGAAAAGTCAAACAGGAATCATCACTCAGCAAATTGTGCTCCCATCAACTCATCCTTGACTACCACCGGCACTAGTGTACCAAGCATCATACTCGCATTGAAGACAAAATTGTCAAAAGACATAGCATATTTATCACAAAGAACTCATTCCATGGTGCTAACATTTTGTCTGTTGGAAATGAACAGATCCTTTGACTGTGGGTCACCAACAGGCTATTCAGCATGAATCAATTTTGCTGCATGAATTGCCTCTTTGAACTTGAAGCAAATCAGGAGGCACAATCCCAGCAACATCTAATCAAGAAGTCAAATTTATCAAAGTCAACCCTGCTAAAGATGCCCCAATCTTGTACAAACATGCACACCTTGACTTTAGCTCTTCACCTATAAATCCACAATTGGTTTCAGTGAGGGTTTTGGACATTTTCAAATTTTCCTCATGTCAAACACACCTGATGAACTCTTGAACGGCTGTAAGTAAAACCTGGAGTGTAAAATTTCAGAGACCGGTTTGGAATCAAACCGGGCTGCGAACAGGGCCGCCCGGATTACTATCCGAGATGCGGGCTTTGGATCTTACTCAATGAGATCGACCAGCTGATTACTTTGTGATGACTCTATAGTTATAGTGATAGATAGATAGTCACTATAATTAAACGAAAAGCTCTCTTCTAATCAATCAATAATACATTCAAGCTGTCCATGGACCTTGAACCTTGCTCATCATCATTTCAATCCGATCCAAGATCTTATCACTCTGGTTCAAACAATCTTCAAATCATCAAGAGCTGTTTTAAAATCTTGAAGCGATGAGTACATCAGGACTTAAAGATTTAACTTCGATTCTCAAAACTTATTTTTCACCTATCCGATCATCAAAACATGGAAGACGAACTGGTTCAAATCGAGATAGCAATGTGTTGATTAGTAGAGAAGAGGATTTGATGTCAAAAGCTGAGTTGTTAGTCACTCAACTTGGACAGGATGAACCCAATCAAATCATTAATGTTAGTCATGGATCAAGTGGTAATACCGTTGGTGTGACTATAACTTCAACTGAGCAAGCCTTACGAGAAAAGACGATGAAAGGATTGATGGGATCGTTAATGGAACTTGGACAAGAATTGATGAATGAAACTGATCAAATTGAAAAGGATGAAGACGAAGATGAACGATATAGATTATCATCCACTTTATTAGTAGTCTTAGAACAACTTTATACGGATAAAAGGGCAAGGGAATTGGTAGTGAAGAAGTTGAAGTTTGATTTAATGAAGTTTTGGTGGTCCAAGTTATTAAGAGCATGTTTGATTTATTATCCCGATCAACTTGAATCACAAGCCAAGTCAGCATTAGAAAACTTGATTTATAATGAATTGATTTTAGAAGAATCAGAAGCAAAAGCAAAAGAACTCGAAAGAGAACGAGAGGAATTAGATCTAGATAGATTCAATCAAAATGAAATTCAAATGGATGTCAATTCCAGTTCGAATTTGATAAAGAAAGAAATCGAAATCATTAAATCCAATGAGGACATCAAGATATCAGAGGAAGTCTTCAAATTATACTGCTCATGTTCAATGAAAGGTGATGATGATCATTCCTTGTCAAAACATCAACCTAGTCATGAATCTTTACTTCAATCGATCCTTTTAAGATGGGGAAAGAAGGAACCGATAGATTATTTCAACTTCTTAAATCCAAAGATTCAACTTTCATCGTCGGTCAATCATCCTTCCAATGCAACTCATCATCGATTAATCGCATTAACTCTTTTTATCGATATGATCACCACTTGGCCATATGCGATTCCTAAAATACTTGAAACTAACCTGATTCAAACTTTATTAGATTGCTTGATTCGATCGGATCTTAACTCTTCTTCATTTGATCCTCAACTCATTCAACTTATTATTAGATCAATTTTAGTCATCTTTCCTAGAAGTCCGACTTCTTTTGATCGATATTTGATTGAATTATTAATCGGATTTGGACAATCGGTGATATGGCTTAGTAAAGTATCAGCAGATGAAAGTTTAAGATTATCAGTTTTAGATTATTTTAATTTACTCTATGGTCTCTTTCCTTTCCACTTTTTACAATTCTTACAAAGTCCAACTTCATTCTTGAAAAGCATTATTGAACAAAGACAAGAACAACAAATTGTCTCACCATTATCACTTTCACCTTCACCATCAACTTCAACTCCAACTTCATCATTTCAACCTTCTTATCAGCATCATCAATATCTCAATCTCAAACTCGATCACAATCTAATCAAGCAATTCACTATCGTTTGAGTCCTGACTTTGTTTTATTCTTTTGATGTCTTCAACTTATTCCTTGACCTCTTACACTCTGACCTTTCTTCTTACTCTTTGCTCTCCAAGCCACTTTTGATTCAACACAGACTATGTCCAGCTCTCATCGAATCAAATTTATCCACCGAACGCACTCACATTGCCAACCAACTCAAATTATTCGAATCAGCTGAATTGATTCAAAAATGCGAACAGAACCTGATCATCAGTTCATTAATCAATCATCAACTCTCCAACCCACCACTTGATTCACTTTCACAGGCTATCAAACATACCCTTGGTTTAGATCCAACACCGAGTCGAACAAGAACAACATCGTTACCCGCTGATTTGAAGTCGTCAAATCACCCAGCATCTTCGCAGCCTATCAAACCTATCAATCAACTATGTCAGAGATCTAATCAGGAACTCAGGACTCAAACCCTGATCCTCAAATCTCAGCTGAATATTGAGCTTTACCTTAAGCAACAACATCTTCAACAAATGGGAACTCTACACAAGCAAAATATCTTGGAAACTGGTTTAGAAGCCGAGATCTCCAACTTGGTTTAGTCTTTTTGCACTTTTTCTACGGCTCTCAAATGATATAGAATGGCAGAACTAATCTACATGTCAATGTGAAAAACAAAACAGCATACAATCAATCGAGAGCTAAGAAGGAAGCTAGAAATTATAGAACAAGCGGATTCCAACAAATTAGAGCAAGATCTCAAACATAAGACAAACACAAACAATTATCATCAATTGATTAAAGATCGTACAGCGCGTTACAGGGAAGAGAAAATCGAACTGAGTGAAGAAAAGAAACAACTCTTGAATAAGATCAATGTGCTTGAGAATCTACTTGAGTGTCAAAGTAATGAGTTGAAAAAGGTTGAAACTGAGTATGTGGGTTTTTCTGTTCTCCCTCCACTTTGACTGAAGAAATCGGAGAATTAAAGTTCAGATTGATGATGTTTTCGATCGCACTTGTTATTTGATTCAGGGCGCATGGGTTGAGGAATGAACTGAAATTGACTGAACCTAAGTTAGAAAGTTTGGATGAGCTACAGGCAAAGAATGAAGCATTGACTAAGGCCTTGTTGACTTGGTATTTTCTTGCCACTCTCGTTTATCTTGTATATGTAAAACTGACGCCAAAATTTCTTTTTATCTACATTTTCTACGTGAAACAAAGGGATGATGATTTACGAAGGTTCAGAGAATCACGAAAACAGATTGATGTTTTGAGAGGTGAGTGGAAAAAGTTTGAGTCTTTAGCAAATCGAGCCGAACTCGATAATCAAGCACTCAAGCTTCAACTCAAGTAAGCGATTTCCTTGTATGCCTTTTCGTATGAAAACATCATACACTTCTGACCTTCTCCTTTCTATGTCTGCTTAGACAACAATCCGAACAGAACCAACGTCTAGAAGCCTTACTAGAAGCCACGAAATCCAAAAATGAACAAGAAAAGACCAAACCAGATCGAATTGATAGAGAAGTGATTGAGAATTTGGAAGAAGAATTAAGGTTAAGTGAAGAAAAGAACTTGAAATTACAAATCGAATTACATGATTTGAAAACCCAAAGAAGAGAGTCTAGGGAAGTAGAAGAAGATCGATCACCGGACATCGTTTAAAGCATACCATTTTGTCTTTTTTTTTATCAAATTGATTTTTCTTGAGATACATCCATTTTAGAAAGCCAACCCAAGTAAAAATTTACCATATCTAAGTTTTTCTTTTTCCCTTTTGTTTAATTAAAACCAAAAAAGAAATTGTATTTAAAATATCCATTTTGTAATGGGATCATCATAACCCTAAAACCCAGAAAAAGGTTCCTCTTTTTTCATTTCATTTCACTCAATACTTTTTTCTTATCTGTTTTCTTTAAGATTTACTTTATCTCATGATCAATTATGTTTGAAGGGAGAATTGAAAAGTTTAGGGTAGTCACAGAGTCTTAAACTGATTTTTAGTGTACTGTACATATGTATACGTTTACTTTACGATTTTTTCTTTCTTTATTTAGGTGTTGATATATATTAATAATAAGTGCATTGAGCACAGAAATTGGATATGTTAGTTTTATACTTCAAGGGAGAGATGAAGAATCGATACTATACAAGTCACTTTTTGATATAGACACGCATGCCTGTTGTTGTTTTCACAAAATCACAGATTCATAGGAGAGAATCAGTGATAGCCAGGTGAAACAAGCTCCCTTGACCTGACACCATATTGACATACTACGTGAAATTAATAGGTTCACAACAAATCCGAATCAACCGATTGGATATCCGGCTCAGCTTATAATCAGCCTGCAAACTACTTACATTTCTCATCATGAGATTCATTCGATCAACTTGCAGAACTCTCTACAAAACAACCATACAAAATACCACCTCACAAATTCGATTCCATGTGACAACTCGACCGGCGCGTTTAAGATTCGCACCATCACCCACTGGTTTCTTACATCTTGGAGGACTTCGAACGGCTCTCTTTAATCATCTTTTGGCTAGAAAAATGGGTGCTCAATGGATCTTACGAATCGAAGATACAGATCGGGTAAGCTTTCTAAAGTTTTTGTTTTCTCTCATTATTGTTTCTCTTCATGAAATCTAACGTTGATTTTCTTTTAGACAAGATTCGTTGAAGGAGCACTGGAAAGCTTGATCAAAACACTTCATTGGGCTGGATTAGACTATGACGAAGGTTAGAATTTTGTTATCTTTTTCTTGTTGGATCCGATCAACCTAAGATCTAAGATCATAAATAAGCTTCTTTGGGTTTCGCTTTTCAGGACCTGATCGACCTGGCTCATGTGGACCTTATATTCAATCCGAAAGGAAACATATTTATCATGAACATGCAAAAAAATTAATAGAGGTAATGAATATACCGAAAAAACTTTGAGGATACCAGATTGCTGACATTTGAATGTATTTGGATGCTTTAGTCAGATCAGGCATACCCTTGTTTTTGTTCACCTAATCGTCTTTCGGAGATGCGAGACAGATTTAGAACATCCGGTTCTCACCTAGTCTACGATCGGAAATGTCTTAACTTATCTCCAGAAGAAGTTAAAGATCAAATCAGTCAAGGGACATCCCATGTGATCAGATTCAAGGCTAGTTGAATGTTCTCATTAAAGTATTTTGAGTATGAGGACTGATAATGGATAGTCAAGTAGTGCAGAATACGGATGAAGCGATCGATTGTCAAGATTCGGTTTATGGTCAACTGAACTTTCCTAATGATACACAAGACGATGTGATCTTACTCAAAGCAGATGGGATGCCGACTTATCATTTCGCTAATGTCGTGGATGATCATCTGATGCATATTTCACATGTCTTACGTGGTGAAGTAAGCTCCTCAGCCTAAAGATCTCATCAAAAATCAAGTTTGGTAAATTACTGATCTTTGACTATGTCTTATGTAAAACTAGGAATGGCTATCTTCAACTCCAAAGCATTTGTTACTATACAAAGCGCTAGGATTTCAGCCGCCTAACTTTGTGCATCTTCCATTGTTGGTCAATGCCGATGGATCGAAACTTAGTAAGCGATCGGGGGATGTCCGGGTCGAGGATTTCATTGTTCGTTGTGATTCGAGTGTCTTCTCGTACTTGATCAGATCGAAGTTGTTTGCATTAATCCTAAACCTTTTTCTCTTTGAATCTTAGGCTAAAGGCTATGAACCAGAGGCTCTATTGAATTTTGTTGCTCTGATGGGCATGAACCATTCCCGACATGCATCACTGTCTAAGACCAAAGATGAAACCACTGACGTCATGACGATGGATGAGATGATTTCCATTGTTTGTTTCAATCTTTTCATCTTTAATAGAATCAGTTGAAGGTGTTCATACAGCGCTGATTACCAAATCGATCTTGTTACCTTCCAGTTTTCAGTCGAATCAATCAGTAAACACCGATCTACGATGTCACAAGCTAAACTTGATTTTCTCAATCAACAACATCTTTCACGGCAAATCAGTTCATCAGATCCGAAACAAATCCAAGTCTTGGTCTCACGTGCTCGGAAACTATTATCTCCCATTGCTGATGACGAGCGACGATTTCCAACCGCGTATATGCAGAAAGTCATGTTTCTAATGAGAGTGAGTAATCTTTATGAGATGAAGACGTTGAATACTCTTATGATGCTTATTCCCTTTTGTCACTCGGTCGAAGGATCGCTTACACATTTTTTCAGATCTCAAATACCTTACGGAATACTTCTTCTGTTTACCTGATTTGACTTCATCTGAAGCACAAGCGATGAAGAGCACTATCACTCCGGAACATTATCGTGAGCGATCATGTCAAAGAAGTGATGCGAAAGCAAAGGCGAGCTAACATTTTCTGAATCTGATCCATAGTTTCAGTAACTCGATCATTCCACCACCTCATTGAGCTCCTTGAAGATAACGGGATCGATTTCGTACAAGAAAGGATCTCAGAAAAGATCCAAGATACCGTAAAATCAAATCCAGAAGTCAAACGAAAATCGTCAATGACAGCTATCAGACATGCTATCACGGGACGAAAGGTTAGGAATTCATAATCTCAGAGGCTTGAATCGTATGTATGCACTAATAGTTTGGATGTCTGCTATAGGTCGGTGCTGGACTTGCAGAAACAATCGAAGTTTTGGGAAAAGAGAGAACACTTGAAAGGTTGGAAGCCGCGATCAGGCGTGTTTGAGATCAACTTGATGTAGGAAAAGGCTTGGAAACTTTCATTGAACATGACAAAGTACTTTCAAAAGCGACGATTTTCTAGGTCAAATCTTGAAACTTGGAATCATTACATGAGTCATCAATAAGCGTTAAAGCTCTGGGATCTATCATCATTGGAATTTGAGAGTTTGGCTTTTTAATGAAGGTGACGTTGGATTCCATTTTTTTGTGGATGTTGACAATGGATTGTTCCCAGATCCCTTTACCAATTGCCCCCATTATCTTGTTATACAAGTTGTATCACACAGAGGAAAACAATGGGATGGTATGGTGATTCATGAAACCCTGAGGGCTGAAAGAGTTTTTGATCATACACTGTTTTTGTCTTTGATCAAATAACATTGCCGAACACCTTGGACTAGGAGCGAGCTTCTAGAAACGAGAATAGGTAACATGTGTTGTAACCTGTGAAAGAGTCCCGGCGAACATTGAGAGATCATTCTCTTCGTAATTGATCTGCACAGCGTGCTCTTTACCATTTCCCAAAAATCATAGATTGATCTCTTTACCATGGATGATGCTCTTCATTCATGATGATCTTATATATAATAGTGGACGGTCAAGTAATCTACTTCTTCCCACTTTATATTTCAGACATCTTAAGAGGAAGTTCTTAAAAAGTATTCTCTCTCTTGAAATCTTTTTCGAGTAGTATATTCATTGATCTCATTTTATTCATACATATTTTTGGGGACTGCCCGCCTCTCCCTTTTATTGTTACTTTTTAGACCGCCCCATAGCGGACCTTTTTGATGCCTTTGAGTCTTGCAGATGTACTTAACTATTCTGTATAGTATTATCACTACATTGTAATTAGGGCTCTATGCCCCGATTCAGGCTAATCTCCTCATCGTGAGCTCCAGCTTGATTCACGTCAATACCAAACCTATTCTAATGTTTTCTACAAAAATCAAAAAGTGCTTTGACCCAAAAACAGTTTTTGGCTTTGATGGTGCATTTGGCCAAAAAGTGTTTTTGTAAGACAGTTAAATGGGCACGAATTCTTTGAAATTTACCCTCCCCTCGCTCAAGCCTCGAGCCTTTGGCGAGGGACTTTGATAAGTTTGGGCTTTGCCTTGTCTGAGATTCACAAGCCTTTCATGAATAGCAACCATAGCTGAAAAAGGCAAGCACAGAAAAAAAGAAGTCCCTTTGGAAGTGGAGGTAGTGGAGATGCAAGAAGCTGAAACAGAAGCGGATACAGGCGTTGGAAAAGGAAAACATAAAATGAGAGGCTGGAAAGGATGGGCTTTTGTGGAAGAGGAGGAGTTGTTTAAAAATAGATTGGGAAGTTGTGTGACGTAGCCTTGACGAACGATGTGTAATCCATCGTGTTGCTTACATGCTGTGCTCATTGCCTTCGCGAATATCTCTCATTGCCATTGATCTTCGAGGATTCCTCTTTACCCTCTCAAATCATTTCTATTTGTTTACGTGGATGATCTTGAGCTCCGTTTTATTACTCAAAGTCCCTTTAGATACTCCATCAATTATCATCAAGTCATTTTGAGATCTTCTCTTTGTTTATATTCTTCGATTCATATAGGATTTTCGTCCTCATATAGGATTTTCGTCCCACCACATATCTCCCTCTCTTACATAACTTGTATTACTTTTTAGTTTGCCCCATAGTGGACCTTATCGTCTTTGAGTCAGTTGCCCTGTAGTTAGGTTCTATTCTGTTATAGATTTCTCTCTCATTGCAGCTATGTAGGGCTCTATGCCCCGATTCTGGCTAAAACCACCATCGTGAGTTTAGCTCGGCTCACTCGGACTCCCAAACCTGTTCTAATGTATGTAAAAAAGAATGTCTCGGGGAAAGTGGAGTTTTACGAATATCACGATTCCCGAAAATTGATGTTCGGAAAAATCTTACGACCATGGGGAATATATTCTCACCCTGCATGTGTGTACACTTTTATTTGTGGGGGGTGTAAGGTAGTAAAGAGCTGAAGATGATTTGAAAGCTTTCCCTGTTAATAATAAAGAGATATTCAGGGAAGTCTAAAACGATTGCAATGCAAAATGATACCTGTTAGCCTTCCTTGCAGTTCCTGACTTGATATTCTTGTTGGTTGTTTTTTGATATGATTATCTTTGTTTTTCTTCGACAATGATAACCTATTATGTTATTTTTGCTGCCTATTTGACCTTTGGCTCAATGCGAGAGTACTGGGGAACTGGATTGATGATTGAACCTGTGGATATGGGCCCAACATCACTTGCGAGAAGTTTGTCTAGTTCTCTCCTGAACATCAAGATCCTATCGGATAACGACTCCATTGCAGACCAATGTACGACATTGATTTCTTCTAATGCTCTTTTTTCCAGAAGCTCAAAATCTTGAATTGCTGTTTGGAGCATGTGGTCCACTTGGTTCAAGCAGAACTTCCAAAGGTAGCACTGCAGTCACGAAAAGACATCAAACGTTCACGTAAGCCAAAGATTCATACAAGATCAGATGAACACAATTAGTAGATTAGAAAATGTTTTTAACAAACGTGACGCAAGATATATCGAGACATTGAGAAGCCGAATTGTTCCTTTGCAAGTGATATTATGTCTTTGTTTGCTTTGATCATTCTTTTGATGAAATCAGATCGTTCAGAAAATATCATAGCTGAAAACTCCAATAATGGTCTTTTATTCAAAAGCTCGTCGTACAAATCTAAAAATCTCTCCAAGCGTTTTCCAAATTCTCCTTGCGTTTCACCAGAAAACTTGAAACTTACTGAACGCTGATAGGATCTTTCGGGTAAAAGATGATGGGGGAAGTGATCGAGTGCTGCATCCGCTCCCCAGAACCAGTGAAGACCGGTTGGCTCTCGAGATCCTTCCTGAGACATAAATGTTAGCCTTTCTAGTAAGATCTTTGACCCTTTACCAATAGATTTCACCAGCGTCTCTGCAATGAAATCCCCAATGTCTTCGTAATCGGGACCCGGCTTTCCAATTCCCCTTGGATGAAGGGGATGAAGATCCAAGATGTGGCGCAAAGTTTTCAAAATCCTGTTTAAGGCCATGCTATCATCTAGCAAATTGTCAAGCTAGGCGCCACCAGTTCATCATTTTCACTTTGATCAGTTCAGAATCACGTATCACAAACGAAAAAGAGCATGATATCACCTACAGATGAGGGTGGGAGGTTGTGGGCAAATCCCCAGGCCATAAGAGTGAAGCTAGTGCGCAGACATTTCTTGAAATCTAAGAGACTCTCTTCGAGTGCCTCAAAATCATTCAAAGTGCTTGACCGTGGGGTGTTGACGACCCTTTGTAACATTCTGATATGCGCCGGCATGTCATCTATTATGAGGACGCCTGCAACTCTCGCGCCACTTTCACTCCCCGATAGGATAACGTCGAGTACCGGAAGACAAAGAACATCGGGGTTCAAAGTATGAGCAATTTGCCTCTGATCCCAAATGTATGACATCGTCAAAGAAGCGCGAGAATCAAAATCTTACACCATGGAGTCAAAGTCCCGATGTACGTGCTTGATTTCAACAGGTTTTGATGGTTCTTTGAGACCCAAGATTGACAGTCGAAATGGAGCATGTTCATGAGCGTCCAAACTGATGGCCAAGGGATCAAGCTTTTTTCCATATTCTCGAGGAGCGATATCTTCAACTTGTCTCATAAGTTCTTTTACATGACTTTTGAAGGACGCCAAACCGACTTCTAACAACTCTTGTTTCATCATACGTAGAAACTTTTGTGACATATTATACTGAGCGTGCACTACTCCGGAAGCATCTTTCAGTTGATTTATCGATTCAAGATAGATGATCGAAACTTTTTCCAAAATCTCCACGGCTTTTTTACGACTTTCTTGCCATACCTGCCGTGAGATGAGTTTATCAATGGGCGTCAGAAGTAGTAAGGACTTGTGAACCGAATCAAGAGGAGATATGAGAATGAGCTGTGAACTAACCGAAAAAGTTGCATAGAGTCTCACGAAAGTATGTTGGCGAAGGTGATTCAATTTTTCACCCACGGTGATCAAGAGTGTCTTCAACTCCAGAAGGATTGGTACGGATTTCGAGTCTAGGTTTACCAAATCAAGCACAACGATATCCAAAATCCTTTTAGTAAGAGAAGAGATGACGGCACGTTCCTCGTAGAGCTTGTCATAAAAACCATCAAGGATCCCTGACCCTTTTGTCAAACGCCGAGTTCGGGGTGGCGGAGGTGCTTTTACCAGGTTGGGTCTAGGAAGGTATAGCCTTAGTCGGCCATGCCTCTCCGATGCGCTTCCTATGATTTCGTCACTCTTTTCCACTGGATCTATGGAATATGCATCCAGCTTAGGCGCCACAGCCTCATTGGATAATGTATTTATACCAGGGGAAGATGAAGCAGATGCCGATTCCTTGATAGACTCCAATGATTTCGAAGAGGGAATTATATGATCGATGTGCTGTCCAGCCGCTGAGATTGTTGGTAAGGATGCTTTCTCGCTTTCTGCATCTGAGGAGACATCCAAGACAGATGTTGGAGATATCGTGGGACGCATGGGATCTTTTTGAAGAGATTTTGTTTGAACGAAGTTTGTCCCGGGAATATCCAGAAGAGAAGTTCGGAAAACCTTGCGACCAGTTGTGACAGGTCTCAATCCATTGACTTCTTTCCGACTGAAAAGTGTGAGATCAATTCGATTCATATCTCAGTACTTCTCAAATGAAGATGCTTATATATCAAATCTTGCAAACCCAGAAGAGATCCCTCTGCTCAACATATCTGCTTCTGAGACCGAACGTCCTATCCCCGACTTCTTTTTCACGTTGCCATCTATTGTCGGAGATCTTTGGGAATCAGTAGGATCCAATTCCCACTGATGGTATTTCAAAAGACAAGGAATGTTTACAATGGTGAGAGAAGCAAAAGACACGGAACGTCATTCTCTGGGTTTTGACCCTGCTTGAAGCTACGCAAGACAATGAATTGGTTTCATAGCTTACCAAAACTCTCTTGTTTGATGATTTGCGGTCAACTGATTGATGATCATGATTAGAATCAGAAGCTAGATTTAGGAGAGCATCATCATGGAAGTTGGACCATAAAGCTTCGATGTGGCCAACAGTGTTATGTCGCCAAAGTGGCTCGTCTGTGGCGTGTATCAGTAGCCCTGACTTGCAAAAACGAAAGATGAAGAACGAGATCGTCCATGAAGCTAAAATCCCATGTTGTGAGATCATTTAGATCGAACTCTATATAATCAGGATCAACTTAAATACGCTGTGTAATTTTTTTATTGAAGAAATTTTTTATAAGATTGTAGCATTCAGTATGACCGGGATATATCGCAGAATCGCAACTTCAAAGGGTTTTTAAGAGATGTTCCAAAACAGTCGATGACCTAATACCATGATATCGGTTTGATGGCTCGGCTTCCATAGAAAGCAGCAGAACAGTTGTCCCGAATTTGTGAAAAAAAATGTATAAAGTGATCTCAATTGTTTCTTATCTTAAATGATACCTTACAACTTGTAGCATCCAGGTTTCACTTACGGTGGCCCTGAGGCAAAATCACCGCCACCAGGACCCCGGAGAGCTCCTGTAGAGGTGACCGTGCATGTCAATAAAAGATTTTATTTTCTCATGTTTGCTGCGAAATGCTGTGTATCTTACAGCCTCTACACCACGTTAAAAACTCATCACACTTGTGTAGGTATGGCTTTCAAACTTAACAAAGGCTCCCGGCTAGGCGTGTGAGGCAGGAGCAAGGGATTCAGTCAAGTCTTCATGAATAACTGTGGTGAAGTGTGTGTAGACTGTGTAGGAAAATCCTTTACATCATGCACCTCGATAAGAGCTCTCCTGGTTACGTATCTGAGGCAAAATCCCCGCCCCCCCTTTCTGTAATCTGCGATTTCGTCATTTGTGATTTGTGATTTGTGATTTGTACAAATTTGTACTCTGTATCGGTCATGAAAGATACAGACCACGATCACGATGATTGATAACAAATGCTTTGTATCGGTTATCAACAATAAACGCGTATTGGTCATTGATAATAAATGCTTATCAATGTCAGATACTGATTGCCTTTGCATTTACAATCGGGAGTAATGCAACGTGAAACGGTTTTCGTTCGCGCTGACGATGAAAGCAAGTTCAGTTTTGTCTTTTAGTTACCAGCTGAAAACGTTTGGATATTTGAAACATTCAAGCTGTTTAATTCTAAATAGCAGTAGATCAAGCTAGACTACTATCTAGTCGGGGGTTTCTGGTGTTAGTTAGGGGTACACAAAGCATACCCACACTTTGTTTGAAAAATTAAAGCAGCATAAGAGCTAGCTAGCCATTAAAAAGGCTGCAAACATGCCGCGGTTGCAATAGGAGTTAGGTGCCCTCTTGAGATCCGGCTTCTTTACTTACTCATTTGTTCTTATAGATAAAGAACTCTGGATCATAAAAAATTCATTCAGCCAGGAGAAACCACATCATATATTCTCTTTTTGTTCATTCAGAATTGACTATATTGAAATTGATGCTTCATCTAGAGCATTTTCAACAACAAACTCGTGTTTCTCAAAGACACAGTAGACAATTTGAATAATAAGAACTCACTTAATCTGTCAAGAGCAACCACATATCTATCTATTTTTTCTTTACATCCTTCAAGCAACGCTCGGACCTCAGCGCTGTGATCACGGTAAACGGTACGGTGCGGTACGGACCTCACCGTACCTCAAATACCTGTTGGACATTGCGGTCACCCCGTACCGTGCTCTGTTTATCAAGTATCTGGTTACGGTGATCACTACGATTACGCCGCAAATTGACAACGGTCACCGCAGCGTGATCCGTAGCCGCTACGGTCGGCTACGGGTATGTACCGGGCTTTTGAATATCCGTGCCTTGGGTTTCCTTTCTGGGTGTTTCACACACCCGTTCCTCTTTTTTTCAATCACAATGGTACCTATTCTTCTTTTTTTTGATCGCAAGGGGCCACCACATCCCAATTGGTCCTTCTTTCCCCTGCGTAGCCCAACTAGCACGCGATGGTCAGCTAGAATTCAAGGATTTGTTTTGAAAAGGTCAGTTTCCGCCCAGTGACTTTCTTAATTTACTTTCACTCTTGACTTCTTCATCATCGATTTCTCATATTCTAATACTATTCTTCTATTCTTCGTATTGATCATCAATTCCTTTTCTGTTTCTGTTACCTCACTTTCATTATCTTTATCATGGATAGTCCTGGTAGTAGTTCTCCTACCTCACCCGGTGCATCAACGTCCCTCGCTGTCCCGAACTCGACTCGTCGTTCTACGCGATCCAGCCCTCGCCGCCAAGAAGGACCATTTGTATCGACCTCTGGGGACTCACGTACGGCTTTGAGTCGACCCGAAAGACCTGTGATCATCGGCATCGCCTCATCCAAAGATGAACACGAAGTCACACCCACACCCAAACATCCAAAAATCAATCAGAAGCATTCCAAGAAACGAAAGAACAGCAACAAAACTCAGGAAGGCAGTAAGAAGAAGAGAAGCCAAGCGCCTGCAATCAAGGTAAGTTCACCATCAACTCTCTCTCTGTGACTGATGCATCTATAACTTTATTGAAATATATTTCATTTAGGACTTCACTGCTCCTGATGATGTTGATGTAGATCAAGTCACTGACGAAGAAGGACCACAGACGAAATTTCGAAAATCGATAAGTAACGAAGTTAAGGAATTACTTTCATACTTTGAGGAAGAACCAGGATATGTTAAAGGCGAGGAGGTACGTTTCATGTCACGTTGATATTACAAAGATAATAACTAATATTTCTATGTTTCTCCTTAGAGTACGGGTGTTAAACGAGGTTATGTGTGTAAATGGTGCAAGGAGACCTATACAAGAGGAGAAGATGGAAATTCAAATTTATACGGACATCAAGATGGTTACAAGAAACAAAAACCATGCAAACAACGTCAGAAAGCGATCAAATCAGGAGTCAAGCTGCCACCTACATGGAAGGAGCTCAATGAACCAGTCGAAGTCGTGGCGAATCCGGCCAACAGCATCAAGAACTTCTTGTCCCAGTCCACTTTCAGCGTGGAATTACTGAACGTGGTTCTGGTAATATGGATCCTTCGACACGCTTTGCCTTGGCTTCGTTTTCAGGACCCGACATTACGAGCTGCCTTTAAATTGTGCAACCGGACTGCACAACTGCGATCTCCCAAATGGGCAGCCACAACTGCCAAAGAGCTATTCTACTCGTTGTACAATGTTGTTATCAAACGCATAAAGGTAAAGTTTGTTTCTTTTGATCTATCTGCAATATTATATGTTGATAGTCAATTTTTCTCACATTTGGCTAGAATAACTCGAGTATGTTTTCCTTGGCCCATGACGGTTGGACGACTAAAGGAAATCGAATGGCTTTTATCGGAGTCATGGTCAATTATATTGACGATGACTGGCAATATCAGACATGCCATTTGACCTTGAAATGGGTCACATGGCATCACTGTGGCGAGCTTCTAGCCCGACCAGTTGCTCGAAACCTCATACGACACGGGTTACATAAGAAGGTCAGTCTAATCTTCACATCTGTTCATCTTCACGTGTTTCTGATTGAATTGTTCAGATGATTGGCCAGACAACCGATTCTGGATCGTCTAATGGACCAATGGCTCGTGAAATGGCCAGGCTTTTTTCGGAATGCGAAGATCCTGTCTACTGGTCACCCGAAAGGAATCATGTGAAATGTTTCTGTCATAAGCTAGCGCTAATGGTCAGCCACGGACTGAAGACTCTACAAATTAGTGCTGGACATATTAAACCTACCACGAAGCCTGGCCTACTTGTTCCTATCCCAACAATCAAAGTCAATGATGCTGATATTGAGGTCGACAATACTGAAGAATCCGATGAGGATCAGGGTAATCTAGTACCTGAAAAACCTGAGGAATCAGGATTGTCCGAGGACCCATCGGATGTTGTTATTCAATCTGACGATATTGTGGCTCGTAGTGTTCATAAGGTGAGTAACTTTGTCACTCTCTGATGAAACTCTTCAAGCGGATAACCACTCTTGTATTTGGTTTTAGGTTGACAAGCTCATACAAATCACTTGTTCAAGTGCCTCGAGGCGAAATTATTTTGCTGCTAAAGCAAAAGCACAAGGTTTGAAGGTGCTCACTGTTGGGTATGGTGTGAGGTGCAATGTCAAAGCTGACAGTCGACGTAGGGCTTGTGAAGGAAAAGATGTAAGCTTTTGATAAATCTTGAATTAGACTCGTGAATGATTCATCACTGACATGCTTCATTTGCTTAGATCCTCAATTCGATGACATCACAAGATCGAAAAACTAACAAGTACTACCGAGGTCTTTCTATAAATGATGAGGAGTGGGAGGCAGTGGAGGCTTTAAACCCGGTCCTAGAGGTGAGTCATCTCTTGAAAAGTATCCTTTTATTTGCTGACCAGACGATTAACTTTGTTCAAACAAAAAGGTATTCGAAGATGCAACTTTTTGCATGCAGGGCAACTTTTCCTCAGGATGTGAGGTACTCGCCGAATACCTACGAATCAAGAAAAAGCTTGAACTTCTGAAAAGTCAGACTATCTATCCTAGTATCCTTGTAGCCATCAATGAGATGTTATCTTGGCTGAAAAAATACCAGGATGAGGCATTGGCCACCGAGATCATTGTCATCGCCACAATCCTCAATCCTTGACGCCGATTGAAATTTCTTCAAGACTTTTATGCGGATTCAAGTGATGGAGCCAAGGATTCAATCAATGAATTGTTTCAAGAACGACTTTCAGATTGGAAGTTAAATGTAGTTAACCCTCCTTCGCCTCAACATTTGGTGATACCAACTGCAACAGACGAATTCGACATGTTTGCCGCCTCGGCCAGTAACATTCCAAATTCATCTCAACACGATAATGAGCTGACCAACTACTTATCGGGCAAGTTTGGCATCTTGCCCGATGAGAAGCCTCTAGACTGGTGGAGGGTGAGTTTGTTTGATGCTTTGATCAGCAAATCAATTTAAAATGAAATTCTTTGATGACACTTTTGTAGAAGCACGAGAAGTCCTTCCCGGTGCTGGCGTCAATGGCACGGGACTACCTTTCAATCTCGGCAACAACATGCTGTGTGGAGCGGTCATTTTCGTCAGCTGCAGACGTTGCTGCACCTGGGCAAGGCTCTATCCTTCCCAATACCATCACTCGGAAGGTGGGATGCAGGGAATGGATCAAGGGTGGGATTGTGCCAACAGATAAGTTTGAGGATGGGGTCAAGTATCTCAAGGAGTAAGAGGAACAAGAAAAGAAGAAGAATAAGAATAAGAAATAGTTTGATTCATATTTCTTTAGTTGTTTTTCCTCTATGTTTTTTTTATTACTTTCATTGTGTTATGTCTTTTTGTTTTGACTGTCTCGTCACTTCTTGATTCAAGGTATATTTTTACAAGTTTTTTTTACAAGTTTTTTTAAGTTTTTCAAGTTTTTTTGATTTTGACCAATTTTCACCGTGATGGACCAAAATCCGAGTCTCAGATTGGTAATTGAGGTGCGGTACGGTACGGTCTGACCGTACCATAGTGAGATTTCGACTACAGTCACCCCTCCTTAACGGTACGGTACGGTAGCATTGAAAACGGTCTACTGTAACGTAGTGACAGAACCGCCGTAATCCGTCGCGTTACGGTGAGATCCGAGCGTTGCTTCAAGGATTTACCATTCTGAAGTTGTCTATATCTACCTTTTCTGAATCTCAATATTCTCAATACCATGCATCAATATGAAGATGAAATCAAAAGGTGTCACTGCACTCCAAAAACGACTCTTTGAACATCTTGCTCCTGAATATTGCCAACAGAAAATGTCACAGGACAGAATGGTAGATGCCCTTCATAGCCTTGGTATCCCAATGGCAAAGAGAAGTCTCCAGCAAAACTTAACAATATTCTTGGTGACACAAAACTCATTACCCTGTGTGCTATCAACAACACACAAGTCATTCCTATCAACATGCATACCATCAATCAAATGTCCAAACAAATGGGTCTCAACTGGCACAGAGACAACATCCAAGAAGGTCAAGTTACACCAGCAGACCTAGTTGATATTCTTTTGGAGCACATAGAAGGGGATGGTAGGAACTGCTGGCTATCAAACTATGCAACACACTAGCATTCAAACACATTGAGAGACAGTCTGAAGACTGGTCAAAATCATTGATCCAAATGGAGTAGCCTTACAGACTGCAGGAAGACTCAAAAGAGGCCTTGTAAGATGTACCAGGGCCCAATCATCTGTGGGCAAGTGACAGGAATTATAAACTTGAGCCTTTTTGTGTTAATAGCTACAATTCCATTGATGATTGGTCCTGCAAAATTCTCAGCATGCATGCAGCAACAAGCAACATTGATCCCCAGAGAATTGCACTACAGTACTTAGAGCTTGTTCAAGCCTTAGCAGGATTCCCAGATTGAACCTGAACTAACCATGGTAGTGAAAACAGTTTAAATGGCTACTTTCCAAACACTCATTCATCACTACTTCTGTGGGGAGCCACTTGACAAAGCATACAGGCATTATTTTGAAGTCATCCTTGTTGATGGAAGACATTGTCTACATACAACCTGGCAATAGATGTTGTCCCATTCAGGCAGAGGACGACACTTTGATTTATCTTTTGGCGGAGGCCAGTTGAGTTTTTTAGCCACATCACTAAGCCAGAGCTAAGCTTCAAGGTAAAGGTTGATATATTGGTATTGACTGTCAAGGTTGACTTCACACATCTTTCATTTGGATCAAGTAGATGTTGGGGCTTCCATGTAACCTTGAGATACAAGTACTTGCAGAAAAAATATGACACCATTCAGCCCCCTGGCCCTGACTGTGCTGACCATTATAGAGGTCTGTAGTCACTACAGGTATGTGTTTGGGGCCAGCAGGCTAAGCTGATGTTGTATCTTTCTGCAAGCACTTGTACAACAGTGTCATCTCAAATTTACCTTCACATTTTAGAACTGGTACACTCTTTGGATGTTTGGGTTGAAGAACTTCTTTGTTGATTGGTGGATTTGCTCAATTAGTCTGATTATTTGTAATTGATATTTGTGCAAGTTCCTCAGATTGGCAAGTGCCAAAATCAGGAGACATGGAGCTTGAAAATTGCTGAAAATTTCTGGGAAAAGAAAGCTTCTGTCAAGGCCACAATGTTTGACATGAACAAGTGGTTTGGCGGTTCATTTGGGTTGGCTGTGGCAGGAATCAGCGGGCGGACAGGTTGTTGGGGTACTGGCAGACTTGAAGGAGCAGCTGTTTTTGAGGTATTCAAATCTAAAGCTGAATGTGTCCTTGAAAATGAACTACAATGTATGCCTTTGAGCAATTTTTAAACTACTCTGCATAATTGAAAGTGTGGATATTTACAGTTAGTTCCATTATGAGCTTCACGTCTGTCATTGACAACAACCACAGTTTGGTTTTGTCTTGAGTCTTAGTGGGGGGAAGTCTTTTCCACAGTCAGGACAGGGTGGTTGGCTATTTGTTGAGGAAATAGTATCAATTTGAGATATACTTTGGATAGAATGTGTCTGAAAATTCCCTTGAATGGGGAACAGTTTGCCTGAGAGATATTTGGGACAGAGAAGAGTTTGTGGGCTGAAGAGACATGTAAGTTCCAAAAAGGGGGATGGTCACCTTGCTGCAGGCAGTCCACTGGTGAGGTAATCATTGCATGACAAGGCAAGGGGGAACTACGCCAGGTCAACTACCCACAGCAAACTGAGGCATTCCAGTGCTATGCTTGGCTTTTTTTATTGAAAACGAAACTTATCTTTATTGGCAAAACCCAAGCCTACAATAGCCATGAAGACCTTTAAGAAGGCATCAGCTGACCTTATGATCAAATTTTGAGGTGATCGGAAGTGATTTTTTGTGAAATTTCAAACTAGACACCCCCTAATGTCACCATGAAGGTGGGGGCTGTCAAGTTTGAATTTTTACAACAAAAAACTACAACACAGGAAAGTTTTTTTATGAGTTTCCCAAGTTTTCATGATCACCTGTAAACTGCAATCAAGGCTTTTGCACACTTTTGTCATGGTCATCTGCCTGGTGATGAGAAAAGTACTGGTAAGAGGATGCAAGGTTGTCCTTGTGTCCACTATCAAGTCCACCTGTTTCCAAGAGTGAAAAATAAAGGCTAGGTCCTTGATTTTGTTTTGTAAACCTGACTGTTTATTTTTTACCAAAATGGGATACCTAAAAGCTTTACTGTTTTTGTAAGATTTATGTAAACTTGTGCTACAGCAGAAAGCATTTTTACGGTAAAAACTGTAAAAAATTTAAACTTGACATGCCTTAATACCCGCAATTCATCTTATCAAAGGTCCCATCTAGCACAGTGTACGCATGATAAGTGAATTGAGCTTTGAAGTAAGTTTTCAGGATCAGATGGTACCAGGTTTCCATCAAAGATCTGTGGTATTCAAAGATAAGATTATAAGCTGAAACAGGTTATCAGCTTGTGATTATGAATCCAACAAGTGCCTCTGTTTACAAATTTCCTTGATTATTTATTGTGTGGACTTCAGAGAGGCCTGTGTAATAAACTTTACTCACACCAGGTTTCACCTGGAGAACATCCGCTGTTCAACTCATTGGAGTCACAGTGGCTTTAGCACACTATGGTTGACTACACTCTCCAAGGCATGTTTTCAAAATATGGCCGTGCAACATGATCCCACAAACAGTATAATTGAAGATTAACTGGCTCAGCAGAATCAAACACAGGAATCAAAAGTCCTCTGTTAGATACGTATATATCATCATGATTTTTGATGCTATCTCAGGAAACGTGAGGGCACAATATATGGGCAGATGAAGATGCCATTGAGTTGGCAATACTGAAAACATAAATTCTCAAGAAATTGAAAAGATAAGCTTCAGATAAAAGCACTGGTGTGTAAAACTTGAAGGCGGAGATGTTCAAGTCCACCTTTGTGAATGAGTCACACTGTGATTGAGGTCTGAATTGAGATCTAAACTTGTCTTGGAGTTTGATTTTGTGGGCCCTTTCAAAAACTCTACAGCTCTGTATATTTCCTGCTGGGACCTGCCACCTTCCGTTCCACATGGAATGGGGGCCGTTATAGAGCTTGATTAAATTTAGTAATTCTACCTGAGCAATGAAACTTGCTGTACTTCAAACAGAGTAGTCAACATACACAGCCCTCAGCAGTGGAACAAATTGAGCTGAAGCATTTTGAAAAATTTCACCCTGCTTGCCCCTCATGGTCACACAGTACACTGTATTGTACAATATATACCAATCATTGTTTTTTTAAACAAACTCTGCCAGGTCTCTCTGTTATGATCCTGTTTCTATACCCAATGAGTCTTTTTTCCCTTGTAGTAACCATGCGCTAAACTTATCATTACTATCTCCTCATATCATCACCAGATCAGAAAAAACCCGCCAAATTTCTTCATTAACTAGAAATGCTTTAAACTCATTCCCATTAGCCACATTGATATACTCATGTTTTTTCTGCCTTGAATTATGTTTTCATCCTACTTACACCCATCATTGATGACAGGTGCCTTTTATTGACCCATATCTCAACCATTCATTCTACCTTCTTCATTGTGGTCCATCAATGTAGCCCTCTGATCACCAGATAGTTCTGCAAAGCAGATAAGGTATGACTTCAAATTTCACCCAAACCTTAGCTTTTTTGATATATAAAAGCACAAAAAAGACTAGATCAACAGCTTTCTTTGATCAATATGCCTTGTTTTAGTAAATAAAATTAAATTCTTCCGGGACACTCATCATTTCACTCTAGTTTTTTCATTTGAATTCATATCTTCTGATTCTGGCATAAAATCTCACTGATCCTACTGCTTTTGAAATTATTATATCTAACTTCCCTACATATTTACATCTTTTTCACTTTCTTCTAATTTCTTGTAATGTGTTTAAACCCTTCTGGACAACCACTGATCCAAAAGCCCTAATTACTCAGTATTAGCACCAATTTTTGTGTAGTCAAGATGCAGCAACTTGTACAATATATCCACAAAAAATGAGAAATGATTTTTAATACCCTCAATGAATATTGAAAACCATTTTAATAACTGTGCTGCAAGCTTGCAGATTTCTATTTCACAAGGGGTAGGGGTGACTTATTATTTGGACAGGAGATCCAGCACTGTGGTTAATAATGATAATCAATTCTCTTGAGACAACTCCTTTACAATCAGGCCAATGTCAATGTATGTTGAATTTCCAAGCCCAAAGATGTACATACTCCCATAGAAATTAAACATAATGACTCCAACTACATGTACAAAGTGAAGCAGATTAAAGTGGTTCAAAACACATCAATCTCAGTTCTGATACCCTAGCTTGATTCACAGTCCTGCTGTGTAGGGTTTTCAAAGTTTTTGTTGGATGTTGTTGATTTTGTAATGTTGATTTGGTCTTGATTTGGTTTTTGACATTGCGTAAACTTTTTGTGGGCATATGCATTGTAGTGCATTTGAAAACCACAATGAAACTGTGTTATAGAAATTTAATTTCTGTTTTCAATTACATGTTTTTTGGAAAACCAGAAACAATTCATCTTCAAAATTTTCTTATCATCTAACATCCTTCAATTCCATTTGAAGAATGAGAAAAAAAATCACTAACATCCCTCTCAATTTGAAACCGTCATCCTATTTTATCATCACACTGATAGTATGTCTATAATTCAAACAATCAGTGTGATAATATACCTGGTATCCTCTTGTACTTGTGAATGGAAGTGTGTACCAAGCAATGAAATATTTGTGTGTTTGGCAATTTAGTTAATCAAATCCATCTGGTAGCTCTTCATATGCATGAGGTAGATTCAATGAGATCAGTCAAAACCTCAACAAAAGAAAAGAATTGTTGATCCTGATAAGATAAATGGCATTGAAAAAGCAATGATATCAATTGGGTGGCTATATTGATTCTATTTGCATAATGATTAAGTGGAATAAAAGAGGCGAGAGGAAGAAACCCAAAGGGGTCAGATTAAGCCAAGTACCCTTTCACTTCACAGGATCACTTTTCACAAACACCCAGCACATGAGATATTCTCAATGTATTAGTAACATAATATGCCCCTTCACTCAAAGAACACAAAGTTGTAGAATTTACAGGATAGATGCCCTTTGGCTCTAGGTTTCAACTTTGAACAGTCTTCATTAATGTCTTGAATAAATGTATCACTTTGCCAAAAATTGCAAGCATTATACAAGCACCTAGCCAAAGACTGTCTTATATTACACTGAACTTTCATTCAAAGGATTGAATATGTATTCTATTGAATAGTTAATTTCACCTGGATCAGTAAATCTAACCACCAGTAGTTTGTGGCATCCCTCCTGTTCCAGTAGGTAAGATCATTTGTTCCTCCCAATAACAGGTAGATCAACTAGTGTGTATATTCAAGGTAAATTGTCATTCAGTGTTGGGTGTGGTTAAGGACTCTAGGTAGATAACCTATGTCTCAAACAAGCAGTATATGAGATCAGGAAGGACTGTATTGATTGTTTTTGGCCTGAATATTGATATATTGAAAAGCAAGGTAGAGCAGAGCAGAGGTATTGATGAGTTGTAGAATGGATGAGCAAAGAAATTGGGATATGAGAGGATATGAGATCAGTAAGGTTCAGCGTTATTGATCTTTGAGATGAAGAGTTGATGTGACATGTCAGATTCAGGAGTTGATGAAGCCGTTTCAAGTTAAAATTTAAGAGATAAAGTGAGTTTAGTTTAAGACTTAAAGCCATAACTGACCCTTTATTTAATATTTTTTCATTTAAATTTGAATTTTTTGTTCTCGGATTTCCAACTGACATCTTTGATTTGACTTTTCATTCCAAATTCAATCACCTCAAATCACTTTGTTCAACTTCAACTCTTTCAAATATCAACTACACTTTGACTTCACTTCCTTTAGTTGATCAAAGTCTCTAAAGTCATCTCAACTGAAGAGGAACAATCCTCACCGTCTTCAAAATCCACATCAAAATCTTTTTAGCAACCATTCTCGTCTATACATCAAAACTCACTCTTCGTCTACCACCCGACCTTTTACTTCTTTCTAATCGATTCTCTCCTGTTTGTCTTATTCCTTCTATCAATCTTTTTATCATCCTATGCTAATTGATCTTCTTCTCAACCCTATCGATTCCAACCTTCAGGGATCGTTCATGTCTAGCGCCCCGACATCCTTTCAACCTGACTTACACAACAATTTGTGTCGCAGTTGGCCACCGGCTAGCATCAATCTTTCAAATCCTCCTCCCATTTAAATCAATTTGCCTATCTTAGGCTATTACCATTTTCACCATTTTTCTCACTCGTGAGTCTCGTTTTATTCCATTCTACATCGGAAATCAAACTCAATTGAAGATCTTTGTCATCTAACCCCGCTTCGCAATCCATCTGTATTCAGTGCCATTCTACTTCTTTTACCTTACATCATCAACATCATTATCACCTTAACAATAACTTGAATCTTTCATCATGGCTGTCGGAATCGTAAACATTGGCAAAGATGCCCGTGGTGATATGTTTCATCGCTACAAAATGCCTGTCCTTCAAGTCAAAGTCGAAGGCAAAGGTAATGGAATCAAAACTGGTTTGTCCACCGAAGATTTCGATTCCAATGATCACTTTGACTACAAACCTACTCTTTCTCACATGGTCTTCTTTCTGGTTTGCTTTGAAAATATCAGTGATTCCGAACATGTCGGACATTGCACGAGCTCTCGCTCGCCCACCTACATGTATGTTTCTTTATTTACTGGTTCACCTCTTGACTATTTCCTGATGTGCATTTCGTTTGACATACTACTCAGACACTACCAAATTCTTTGGATGCGAGCTTGGAGCTCAAACAACCTTTGATGAGAAGGTCGATCGTTATATCGTCAATGGAGCCCATCAAGCCGATCGTCTCCGTGAACTTCTTGACGTCTTCATCGATAAATTCGTACTCTGTCCATCTTGCAAGAACCCTGAAACCGAATTACTGGTCGGTCGTGACGAGATCATTTCTCGAGATTGTAAAGCTTGCGGTCACCGTGGGCTTGTCGATAATCGTCACAAGTTGTGCACCTTTATCCTTAAAAACCCACCCGAGAGTGCTAAGAAGAAGAGCAAGAAGGACAAGAAGAAAGCCAAGGATGACAATGAGGGCGGAGATGCTGCCGGTGGCTCAGATGAAGGTCACAATAGTCAAGACGAATTGACTAAACGGATTGAAGGCGAAGCGGTTGACGTGAAGACGGCCGAGGCTCAATCTTTGTTGAAAGACGAGGATTGGTCTGTTGACACCTCGGCTGAGGCTGTCAAGGCCCGCATGAAATCCTTGGAGGCTGGTATCCAGAATGGCTTGAGCTTGGGTGACGAAGATGAAGAGGATGCTGGTGGTCCTTACGATTCGTTTGGGGAGTGGGTCACCGAAAATCGATCGTCGGCTACTAGTGCTGAGGTGATGGCGAAAGCTAAAGAGCTCGGTATCGAGAAGAAGCACAAGGCTGTACAAGTCTTGGCGCAAACTTTGCTCACTGAAGACGCCGTCAAGGAAATCGGCAAGCACGAAGCGTTATTTGTCAAGGTGAGCGTTCTTGGTTTCACTTTCACTTTATATGTATTATGTTCACTCACACTACGTGTTTTGTTATGCAACAAAGATGGTCACTTCTGAGAAACATCAGAAATCTCTTTTGGGTGGAGTTGAAATCTTATGTGGTGACATCTATCCGTCTTTGGTCCCGCTTGGAGTGCCTAAGATTGTGATGGCTCTCTACCAAGCTGATGTCTTGGATGAAGAAGTTATTAAACAATGGGGTACTCACGTATCTAAGAAGGTACGCTAATAAGAATAACCTCGTTTTCTGATTTTTAACTGATTTACTTTGTGGGTTTATCTTTCAGTATGTTGATAAAGAGAAGAGTAAGAAAGTCAGGAGAGCTTGTGAGCCTTTGTTGAAATGGCTAGATGAGGCTGAAGATGAGGATGAATGAGTTGTGATTTTTTTTCTTGAAAAATTACACCTGTGCGATGATTTTTCTTTTACCCAACACGTCTTCCTCTTCCTTTACTTATCTTCACCATGCGTTATGTTTACCATTTTGTGGGATGGTACTTGTTGAGTTTGGTTTTGGTTTGAATGAGATACATGGGACTGAATCATTACCAAAGAGTTTTTATTTTCTTTTACTTTTATTTTTACCAATGTGAGATCCAATTTTCTGATGGCAATTGATATACATGTGTGTAACTTCGTTTTGCGGATGTTGAGTGGAGAAGGGCCTGCGAGAAGACAATGGGAGGTGGAGTTCACATTTAGAAGCTTTGGTGGTGTACATACATCCCATCAATGGTGGTTGCTTGTTGGATCTTTTTCTGAAAAACGAACAGTAATCCCAGTTCTTGTGTGTATACAATACAATTTAGTTCAGGAGATTCCAAGTCTACACCTGGCTAAACTATGGAGCATGTGGCAAAAGAGGAGATTGAGCCAGAGCTGAGTGTACTCATGTTTGTAAATTGTTGGTATCAGTTATCTGTTTTGATTTGACTATGGACTCTATACCTCTACCCAATTAGGCTTCAGGTAGTCCAATTTGGGAATCAACATATTGTTTACTGATCCAAAAACAGAATAGAGTCCCGTGGATATTGAAATCCCGCTTTGGGTATGAACATACTATAGCCACATGGAAAATGATCAACAAGTTTACCTTTTAAAGAGGCCTTTTCTGTGACAATCTTGTCCGGGTGAATGATGATCTCTATGAAGAGTTACTAAATTGTTAATGCAAATTTTCTGATCTGAAACACAGTCGAAGCTGGCGATTCCTAAGAAATGAAGTACCTGATAGGTGGTCTGCAAGCCATTTCAATTTACAGCATTCATCTACATCCACTTCAATTCATATGAATCTCCATCAGAGAAAGCTTTTGGGCCTTAGTCAAAGAATTGTCAATCCTCTCTTTCTATTTGTACCCACTCGTATCAAAGCATCCTGTATAAACAACCAAAGTGGACAGCAATCTTCAAAATGTGGTAAATATGTTCAGATTATGATTGCCTTTGTCAAAGTGTTGTTATGAAATCATCATTATCAGGTTCACATGAGAAAAGAAAAACAGAATGCAAGAAATATTTGCTTATATACATGATTGATAAAATATCACAAGAATGCCAATATATACTTCGAACAGATTGTTAGAGTAGCTCTGATTTGATGGTTTATTCTGTTCTCATCTGGTTCTCAGATACTAAAAATACAGATCTTGATCCATCAGGATGAACTTCCAGTGTACGCCTTCCAAGTTCAGTTACTCCATCGTACTTGAGAGTCCAGAGTCTTATCACAAAGTTAAATATTAAAAAGAGGTAAAAATGAATGAATTCAATGTATTTGCATCAGACTTAGATGAGCAACTTATAAGACAACTCACTTTGGATTTGTCCACATCCCACGTAGAGAGGCTCCTAGTTCACCACCTGGACTAGCTTTTACGGTCAAACGAGCTTCGAATGCTTGTGTTTTGGGGCTAGGAAGATACACCAGTACAGCAAAGTCCAGAGAAGGACTTTGACGGGCAAGTGATTTGAAAATTCGAAAATGGTGCTCAGCAAACGAGTACTTCCATCGGAGTATCAGAATTGTAATATTCAAATCCAAATGTCTTACAGAACTCCAGCGTGCGCAACGGGATCTTCGGTCATCGTCAACAACAATGTGTTGGTTTCGATTCCAGAGCCGAGGAGATATTGCGAAGATGTTTCATCTTGAGATCTGGAACGAGTATGTCTAAGAGCTATTTTTCCATACTGGCGGAGGGTAACTGGTCAGAAATACTCGGAAGAAAACAAAGATTGAGACCACTTACGGGATCAATGCCAAGTGCGAGGCCAACAGAGTTCTCTCTACGTCGATGCACCGTACTGGATTCGCCAGTTTTATGAAGGATTCCCTGAGTGGGGTAGATTGCCTAGCAGGATCAAAAGAGGCGTCAACCCGTTAGGATCTCTCAGGACTTTGCAAAGCTTGCATACACGTTGATGAATTATAAGAAGGATGCAGGCAAAGAATGATTACCTTGATAACTGGATTTTCACCTTCTGGATCATCCGGTCCGGGAAACATGGAAAGAGTGATTTCCGAGTGTTTGATTCTTGCTTTTGGGTTACAAGGATGAAATACGATTTGGAAACCTACGTGGAAAGATTTTTTATAATCAATATTTGAACAAGCTGTATAAGATTTCGTGACAAATTTTTTGTCTGATGAACAATGAAGAACCTCATCAACCTAATAGACAGCTTTGAAAAGCAAGAAAATCTCCAGGATAAAAACAGTGAGTCTTGGTCACCAGCAGTCTTGTGTCAATAAAAAATGCATTAATATTAGTACAATGTTTGCAAGCTTTGACTGACGCTGATAAAAATGTCGAGCTGCTTACCTGCTCTTGGCAACTTTGACATCTGCAATTAGTGGCGAAGATGGTCTGGCCGATGCAAGTAAGGGGGAACGCGCCGATGAGAAAACCGGAGAAGGGCTATCACAAGGGTGAAGGTGAAAATGAGAGTATGTGGAGCGTGGTGAGCACAACGTGCTGCTTTCCGAAAACAGGTGGCGTGATGCTGGGTCTATGGTCGTGTCGGACTTGGAGCGCAATCGACCTTTCATTGGGGTAGCCTCCTTCGGAGTTTGTGAGCTAGAAGGTGAAGGTCCAAGTAGTCGAAAGCCTTCAAACCCAAGGATCGCTGGTGCTCTCTCTTGAACAGATGTCGTTCGATCTTTTGTCGCGGACAGCGATAGGATGCCTGCAACTGAATGTCTTGGTCCTGGTGAGAGTACAGTCGGAACTTCGAAACTCTCGCCTAGCGGTTCAAGAGACGACGTGGTTGAACAGAGGGAGGAGATTCGGGAGCTTGCTTGATCCAACTCCATATAGGGTCCTGACATTGGGTAAGATGGCATTCCTGAATCGTTGTCATTGAGCGCAAAACCAACCGAGCGTCTTCTGGCTGGAATTGGCTCCTCCGATGAACACGCAGCTTTGGGATCCTCCGTAACACAAGTCATCAAAGAAGTTCTAGGGTGTTTGGCACGACGCTCATAATCTGCATCGGGCTGAACGTCTATGGAAAATGTGTTGGAAGAAGGCAATGCAAAATTCTTCGGCCTTGTCGTATCTTGAGGTGAAGGTACCAAATCCCCAGAAGCGAAATCTTGGTCAGGAGTGCTCATGCTTGTAAGCGATGTTGAAGTTGAAGGCAGAAAGTCCGGCAATGGTAATTAGACTTCAAGTTGAGAAAGAAACGTCCAATTTTACTATTATATAATAGTTTCCTTGAGGCTTGCAGACTTAAAAGATGATCGAGACTCTAGAATGTAGCTGAAGATCAATATGACGACGAGTGAAATGATTTGTATCGGGTATTGAGTCTAGAAGAAGCCCCTCATATACAAGAGCTAGCAGCTTGTCTAGATCACTTCACATCCAGAGCTCAGGTACCACCACTCGGATTGTCTTGCAAGAACGATCGAAACGAGATCCTTGAATCTTATGGGACGTCATGCATAG
The DNA here is from genome assembly GCF_000204055.1 of Melampsora larici-populina 98AG31. Taxonomy (NCBI): domain Eukaryota; kingdom Fungi; phylum Basidiomycota; class Pucciniomycetes; order Pucciniales; family Melampsoraceae; genus Melampsora; species Melampsora laricis-populina. Next base: position 1,260,815 of record NW_006768774.1, read on the forward strand.
TCATGTTTGACCGTGAACAACCAAGGACTCCATAACGGTCGATGATGGACGGTCGTCTGAGTCCTCAACGATCAACTGCGATAGGATCGGTTTGAGGTTGAGGGGGTCGGTAAGATCACACTGGATCAGATATGTTGACCAGGAGTATGAAATCTGCCGCCAGTAAATCCAGCTAGCGCACTGGTCCTAGAGCTCGGATAACTTATCGCAACGATTTCCTGTCCGAAATAAAGGCGTTCTATTGTTGAAGTGCAAGTGGACATACTGTAAAAACGGAGGAGCCAACGTGGAGAAGAAGGATATCATGAATGATGATTCTGAAGCCAGGACCTGGTCTTATGCGCTCTCCTCGGAGAGTATGAGAACGTTTCTACTTGTGATCTTATCTCTCACACTCAACTTATTGGGCCTCGGACTTGTCCCGGGGTGCAGAGTTGTAAACCACTCCGCGGGGGCTTGTGCAACAACTTAAACAAGTGACCGAGTCCCTGTTGGCGTCATATCGTCCGCTCCAGTACAAACTTAACATCAGTCCCTATGGATGGACCTAACCACCATGGTGGAGTTGGAAGTTTGGCTCCAGCAAGGGACTATGTTGGAATTTTGGTGTGAGTTCCGTCCGGGTATTTTCACAAAAACTCCCATTTCCCCTGCTCGGTAAACTAGTTGCAACCTCAAACTAGATGAGTTTGAGTTGATAATCCATTTGCTACAATTGTGTCAGCGTCACATTAATTGAACAACAATGAGCCAATCATTCCATTGAAAATGTATTGTTTTGAATGTATTCTTGAAGCCGAAAAAAATCCTTTTTGATCACTTCCTTCAATTCAACTTTCTTCTTGTGCAACCAATTGATCACTCATCAAGCGTGGGAATTTTGCTCAAAAATATGAGAATATGTCTTTTAGCAAACAATCAAAAAGGTGACTGATTCAAAGGAAAATGATAGAACCTGTCATCCTTTATTAAGTAAAACAATGAAAGAAGGTGGTACCTAGCAGTGCTTTATTCAACTTGGTTTTATTTCATTTGTCTTTGAGAAAGGAAAGGTGAGGTGAGGTAGCTATCTACAAAGTTTTTGAGTAAAGAAGTAGAGTAGTTGATAAAGATGAAATTAAAGGATTGTGTTCATGTCACAATTGAGTAACTGGTGATGATGTAGATTTAGAGGATAAGTTGTTCCTGCATCAGAAATTCATGTATTGCTCATTGTGTGATACAAGAGCTCTCCATCATTCATGGAAACACTGGATTGTGTATGATTGCAGCCTCACGGATGTTATGGCATGGTTGTTCATATGATTTTCCAATTGCACTTATATCACTCTTGCAAGATTTTTCAAGTGTGTTAAGGCCTCGGTGTGGGGTTCTCGGCGGGGATCAAGGTTGGGTGTCTAATAAGCTATGCAGATTGTCGTATGAAGAAGAAAGAGAAAAGACAACTGTGGTTTGTACAACATAGTCTAATCTCGTGTCTGTGACATCTACTACCCGGTATTTCACTAACAGTTACATGTCTCTTGAGGATCGTAACATTATCCCCCTTTTTACGCCCAAACTCCCTCTTGCAAGTTCTGCGTTCCTTCCACGGGCAGCATTAAAAAACCCAGTGGGAAAAAGCTTGCCCTCTCTCATTTTCTCCTTGTCCTTTTGTATTTACTTGCTGCATTTGGGAATTTGATGTTGAATTCATTCACTAAATCTTTGCTATTTGATAAATTTTCCTCAGGTTCCCATGAATTGTGTTCAGTTCCAAACCCTTTCCAGCTGACTAAATATTCCTTCTTCCTATACCTTTTTCTACAGTCTAATATTTCTAATACTTCCCATTCTTCATTTCCTTCCATGATTGTTGGCTGCGGTTCGGATTCCTGACGACCTTCAATACCGTCTGTTTTGTGTTTCCTAAGTAGAGAGACATGGAATACTGGGTGTATACCCCTCATTGACGTAGGTAAAGTCAGCTCATATGCGGATCTTGATATTTTCTTGGAGATGTTAAAAGGACCCATCCACTTATGATCTAATTTAGGACTAGGCCTTGTCGTCGAAAGGTTCTTGTTGTTGAGCCAAACCTGGTCGCCAATCTTCCAATCGGGGGTTGAGCGGATGCCCTTGTCGAACCGAATTTTCATCTCTTCCTGTGCTGTCTTCAAACACTCAGTCAGTTCCGATTGTACATTGATTAGTTCTGTCAGTCTTTTCTCTACTGAAGGTATACATTGTTCTGCGGAGGGGATACCACTGAAACTAGGATTATACCCATAGTTTGCTTTGAACGGCGAGACTCCTGTCGAAGCGTGGTCCTTGTTATTGTACGAGAATTCGGCGATTGGTAAGAGAGTCTCCCAGTTGTCCTGTCGGTAGTTGACAAAGTGTCGAAGGTACTGCTCTACAACTTTGTTGACAATTTCGGACTGACCATCGGTGCGCGGGTGGTATGCTGTGGAAGGTTGTAATCGAATGCCTAGTCTCTTATCCAGTTCCTTTGTGATCTGAGAAATGAAGATGCTCCCTCTATCCGATGTGATAGTTCTGGGGGTGCCATGTAATTTCCATACGAATTTTACCATTAAGTCTGCTAATGTTTCTGCTGTCATGGATTCGTTGCATGGAATAAAATGGCTCATTTTCGTGAGGCGATCGACTACTGTGAGTATACTGTCTTTTCCGTTGGAAAGTGGCAGTCCGGTAATCAAATCGTAGCTGATGTCGACCCATGGTCCCGCTGGTACTGGTAGAGGCTCGAGAGATCCAAATGGCTTTTGAGTACTTGATTTGTTTCGTAGGCAAGAATCACATCCATCTACATATTTGTTTGTGTACGCTTTCTGGCTTGGCCACGTGAAGCTTCTCTTCACTAAACTAAGTGTCTTCGCCCTGCCCGGGTGTCCCGCTAGTAGACTATCGTGGCGACTGCGTAGGATTTGGCGTTTGATCTCGTTGTTGTTTGGCACTTCGATTCGCCCTTGATTATACACTATTCCATCATGTACTCTATAGTTGGCCGTTTTTTGACGTATTGCTGTAGATATGGGATTGGAAATTGCTTGTATAAGTTCCTTCAGTCTTGGATCATCATTAGTAGTCTTTCTGATTAGGCCTATGATATCTTCGTCGTTGAGGATGGGGTCGGTTGGTGTCTCATTGTTTACTCCCAAGACATCTACTTCGAACCAATGCTCTGCATCTGGTAGTTCAATCTCCTCGTTCTCAAAACAAGATTCAATACTTGCAACCTCGGGTTGAAAAGTGTCGGGTGTGATGTTTTCCGGTCTAAGCAGTTGACCAAAAGTTAATTTTTCGTCATGAGTTGGCGCTAGGTCTGGTCTTCTTGACAGTGCATCTGGTTTAGCGGCTTGTTGTCCTGGGCGGAATTTAATTTGAAAATCAAAGCATCCTAGAGTCTCGGCCCATCTAGCTTGGCGTCGGGTTAATTGTTTGGTAGTCATGAATGATTCAAGATTGCGGTGGTCCATATATACTATGACGTCCAATCTATTCGGGTTTCCTTCTAAGTAGTGCCTCCACTCTTTAAAAGACGCCACAATAGCAAGGAGTTCCTTATCAAATATTTCATAATTCCGTTCCGCCTGTGCCAATGATCTGGATAAGTATGCAACTGGATGTAGTTCATTGTCGTCCTCGCTGATTTGGGATAGTACGGCGCCAATTGCAAAATCGGAACAGTCACATTCCAGTACAAAAGGTTTGTACGGATTTGCAATCTTCAAAACCGGTGCTGACGTGAAAGCATTCTTCAATTCTTCAAATGATTTCTTGCACTCGTCATCCCATAAGTAAGGCGTTTTATGGCGTGTCAGATTATGCAGGGGTCTGGTTGTCTGTGAGAAATGGCTGATGAATCTTCGATAAAAATTTGCAAATCCAATGAATCGTTGGAGCTCGGTGACGTTTCTTGGGGCTGGCCACTCGGATACGGCTCTTACTTTAGTAGGATCCATCTTGATCTTGTTGTGTGATATGACCAGGCCTAAGTACTCGACTTCTGATTTTGAGAATTCGCACTTCTCTGGTTTAAGCCATAGTTGGTGTTTATCAAGGATCTCTAGTATCTGTAATACAACATTTTCGTGCCGCACCCCCTTTTTTGTATAGATCATAATATCGTCTAAAAAGGCAGCCGCGTCTTTTCCAATATGTTGGAGCAGTATGTCTTGCATGAAATACTGGAAGTATCCAGGAGCTCCCGTTGGTCCAAAAGGCATTGTCAGGGGGGCAAACTGACCTGCTCTGCAGATGAAGGCGAGTTTATCCTCGTCTCCTTCAGCTACTCGTAGGTTACCGTATGCATTCCGTAAGTCCAGTTTGGTGTACTTGTCAGCGTCGAGGAGACTGTCCACCAGATCCATGGTTAAGGGCAGCGGATATTTGTTCTTAACCGTCACGGCGTTCAGTTTACGGTAGTCGAAGCAGGGTCTTAGATTTCCATCTTTTTTCCCGGTGAAGAGCACCGGAGCTGCCCAGGGTGAGGTTGTACGTCTGATAGTACCATTTGCCAGGCCAGTGTTTATCATTTTGTCTAAAGTCTGAGTTTCAGCTGGGGATAATGGTATTATCCTGCTAGCTTGAGGTTGCGCTCCTTCTACCAGCTCTACTTTGAAGTCATATTTTCTTCGAGGTGGTAGGCATTGAGCATTGGATTTCTGAAACATGCGGATATACCGATGATAAGCTGTTGGTACTAGCTCTTCCACTGATTTAGTGGGTATGTTCTTTTTTTCATCGGCTGCTAGACGAGCAGAAGTCGACCACGAGGCTTTCAAGGAGCTGATTTCGGTGGGACTGTTATTTAGGGAAAGAAAAGGCTTGCCAGCTGATACGGGGGATGGGTTGAGATGAGACGAGTCGAACTCACATTGCGGGGGCTTATGTGTACTTTTTACAATACACGCCCCCTCGTCATGTTGCCTTGCGTGCCCTGTGGGCTCCTCCAGTGGACCTTCAGGGTTATGTTTCGGCGTAGACGAGGCTGGATCATCAGCCGCAATGCAGTCTCCTTCAGTTTGAGTCTTGATGTCGGGCGTTAACAGGTTAGAGTGTGTAATCGTGCCTTCGGTGAGGTTGTATTCGTTGTTTGTCGTACTGGATTCTAGCTGTTGTAGAAGAGAATCATGCTTGCCAACACCTTTGGGTGAATCTGATTGAGGTAATAGATTAAAAGACTCACTCTGCGGGGATGTTAACGTGTTATCAGTAACACACATCCCCTCGTCACGGTACCTAGCGTCCCTCGGGTGTTCCAACTTGGGATCCTTGGAGGGTTTTGATGGTCCAGACGACTCCACTACTGTGGAGGCAGCAAAAACATTAGCTGTGGTGATGATACCACTACTCCAGTCAATCCTGTGACTGTTTGCGCGGATCCATGGAATGCCTAGGATACCGTCATACGTATTCTTAAGGTCGGTGATGATGAAGTTGGTGGGTTGGGTGTCGCGTTCGAGGTAGAGGTCCAGTTCATGTGAAGATCTTGATCTTGAACCATTGAATCCTGTGATGTCGCGTGAAGTGCTCACTCCTAGGTGTAAGATATCGGCTTTTCTTGCAAATGATTCTCCCAACACATTGTGGGTGGCACCTGAATCAATCAGGAGGCGGGCTGATGGGTAATACGATGGTGTGGCGCGTGGATTTTGGGTCAGGGAAAAGGTAACTGAGAGGAATAAGCGTGGGTCACTCGTATTGCAAGTTACAACAGTGCTAGTTCCTAGAGCTATTGAAGCACCCAAATCCATACTGCTCAAGCTAGGCACAACCGTCAAGCTTGAGCGCCTCCATTTTTTGAAACATCACTACGACTAGAACCCTCTGCCCGATCCTTCACTTCATTCCTACTATATTCAAAGCAGCTAGCTTCACCTCTAAATCAGCA
>NW_006768774.1:1266813-1343090 GCF_000204055.1 Melampsora larici-populina 98AG31
GCACCCAAATCCATACTGCTCAAGCTAGGCACAACCGTCAAGCTTGAGCGCCTCCATTTTTTGAAACATCACTACGACTAGAACCCTCTGCCCGATCCTTCACTTCATTCCTACTATCATTCAAAGCAGCTAGCTTCACCTCTAAATCAGCAATGCGACTACTGTAACCCCCATTTCCTCTTCCTCTACGATCACCCGTTCTACCAGGGCAAGCATTGGCACGGTGGCCTCGTGCAGCACATTTGAAACAAGCACCAGTACGTAAACGATGAGATCGTTCTTCATCGGATAGTCGAGTAAACGAAGATGAGATGTCCATCGCATTGGGGTCTCGAGCTGGTGTTGATACAGTGGTCGAAGTGTCTGCTGTACCGTGGATTTTGTTGTCCAGTTTGATCGCGAGGTTGGCTATTTGCTCTACTGAAGTGAACTCATCTTGAACTAGTACCATAGCTACTCTTATGTCTCGTTTCAGGCCTTGTTCAAACTGGCTGATCAGTGTAGGCACTTCCCAGCCTGTGTTAGCAGCGTGTAAGTTAAACTCATAGGTGTACGCTGCGACAGTGGATTTCTGGGTAAGGGATCGTAATGCCTTCTCCGCCTTCGACTTCTTTTCGGTGTCGAAATACATCGCTTTAAAGTTACGCACGAACCGGTCAAACGTGACTAAATGGGCAGTGGAGTCGTCAAGTAACTCTGTCATCATTGGTTGGGCCCATGAACTCACAGTACCCGTGAGGTATGATAGCGCGAATACGACCTTAGTAGGGTCGGTGGGGAATAGATGAGGGTGTGCCAACATATACAGTTGGACTTGGCTGGCAAAGACTTCAGCTGGGCCACCTCGATTGCCATCGAACTTGTCGGGCGTGGCGACCTTAGGCCCTTTGGGATTTGGGGTCGTCTCGTGTTGTGGCACTGTAGGAGGTGCTGCATTCCCCGCATTAGTGAAGGTATGCGAAGTAGTGTTACGAGAAGACTCAATAGCGGCTAATCGCTCTTCCGCCTGTCTACTGCGGGCTTCGGCTTGTTCTCGAAGGCGACGTTCTCCGGCTAATGAATTCTGGAGTTCAGTTAACTGACGCTGGATTTCCTCCATCTCATCGACCGTAAGTTCAGTGACAGGTGGTGCTTGGTTGGTGTCGACAAAGGATTCCTCACGATCACTATCCGGATCGTAGTCGTCGAGCAAGGGAGATCTGTATGAGGGAGACGTGATCGATAGAGTTCTGCGGAGGTAGTTCGGTGTTAATCTTCAGTGGTGCGTTCAATATCAAGTATAAAGTTTCAGTTCAATGATTTTCTAAATATGATCTAATCTATCCTTCTTGTTGTTTCTAACCTTATTCGAGTTCAATTTCAATTCTTAAAGTTTCTGATTCTAGTTCTTCTGATCTGTTGATGCCCGCTTGTTGTAGATACGACAATATGTTAAGGCCTCGGTGTGGGGTTCTCGGCGGGGATCAAGGTTGGGTGTCTAATAAGCTATGCAGATTGTCGTATGAAGAAGAAAGAGAAAAGACAACTGTGGTTTGTACAACATAGTCTAATCTCGTGTCTGTGACATCTACTACCCGGTATTTCACTAACAGTTACATGTCTCTTGAGGATCGTAACAAAGTGATTGGTAAAGAATTAAATGAGAAAATTTGGCAATTTTGATTATCTCAATTCAAATCACCCAATAATCCTTTAAAGTAAATCAGGAAAACTAACACAATCAAAATTAGAAAACCAATAATAGCATTACAACCAAGCATTATCTTTCAATCACAATTTCAATCACATTGACCATCCGTCCGTCCCATTCAGAATTGCATATGTTTTACAATTTGAGAAAAAAATTGATTTCTCTGGTGGTACTAAATCAGTATTGCCTCATTGGGATTACATAGTACTTATGATTGATGTTACCTAATCACTTTCATGGTTCAACTATTGTGGGCATGGCCACATATTCTCTGAATGGTACAAAACAGTAGAGAGGGTTTGTCTCAGCTACAGTTTGTCTGATTACCCCAGCTGAAACACAAAATCACCAAGTCCTTGATTTCATGAGCCTCCATAGCACTACTCCTTAATAATCATATCCCACACAATGCTCCCACAAAGCCAATCTTCCACCAGCAGCATCCTTTTTAAACAAACTCAAGCATAATTACAAGCTAATCCTTTGAACAAAGTGTGCACAAATTAGAAACCAGCATTCCTTGACCCCAGTGATGCCAGCCAAACATTGCGTCTGGCAACTTGGGTCAGGAATTCTACCAATACCCTGGATGATCTCAGCAGCAGGCCATGGTGGTGCACCTTCTCAATAGACTGGCAGTGTCTTTATTAGCAGGAACAGGTTTTGGCAAAGCCAATTATCCTATATATGTATCAACCCTTTAGAGGGCCTTGGGCATCATTGGGATTGTGATTCTCTTTGGGTCCAAATTTGTTCTGAGACCACAGATGAAAGACAGACTTGTTAAAACATGTTTTGGGTTGTGCAGGTCAACAAGAAAGCATTTGTGGCACTGAAGGCAATCAATTTGACTGGTCCCAATCACACTATGTAAATGTGTGACACCATTCTGAAAGGCAAATACATATTTGTTTATGTGGTAATACTAAGACCTCATTTTCTCCTGGTGTACTGTTCTTACTGAAAACCACAGATGCTGATAGACCAATCTCATCTTTTGAAACCATGTACTGCAGAGTCCCAAGGTTGCTTTGACCAGCCCGGCTTTTGATTGAATGTGGAGCAACCAACACTTTGGGGACAGATTGATGCAACACCTGAAGCAATCCACTGCAAAAAGCAATGGTGGGGCAACCTGCCCAGCCACCACTCAGTGATTCTTTTTGTAGCGGGTCAAATTGTCCCGCCACCGCTCTACCCCTAAGACTGGGGTTGTAGTGGATCATCAAATTGACAGGGCAATCTGATTTGCGCCTGGCAGCCCTCACTCAGAGCGGCATGTAGCGGCTCGGTCAGATGAGGCCAGATGATGCCAGATTTTAACAGTTGACATCACTCTCAGATCAATGTTTGGCGACAAATCAATGTCATAGGACCTAAACAGTCCTCTCAAGTTATGATGTGTTTTCTAAAAGATTGTTCATTTCATTTCATTTCTATATTGCTTGTTTTGTTTGAAGGTGATAGCTTTATCAGCTCACGCTGTGGGAGATGAGCAGGTATTCACCTTCTTTATTTTTCCAAATTGATTATTGAATCCAATCAGATTATGAATCAAAGTCAATTGTTTTGGATAACTTCTTTGTTTCGCCTTGAGATTCTTGTGCTTCCGTTCTCAACTTCAAACAACAAAAATCACAACATGTCAGAGTAGTAACATCTTGTCAAAAGATTTCCATACAAATGGACATATTGGGAAATTCCAGCCCTTGTGTTTCTGTATGTGCACCCCCGCTACTGTTATGGAGTGTGGGGCTGATGTGTAGCTTAGAAAACAACCAAGTATCCAAAGGGGCTAATGTAACTCAAAAACAAAAAGGCCATTGCAGGGATCTACTAATGTAGCTCTTTTGAGACACATTAAGCTATCAGATACCGTAACTCTTAGAGCTAGGTTAGTGTTATGTTAGTGTTACAAGCAGTGCTGCTGTCTTGGTGCTGCCAATACCATCATCGAACAACCTTATGTTATCTTATCACATGCAATATCTGGTTTAGTCAACAGTCACAGGCTTAACAATCTCATGACTCACAGCTGTCACAGCCTCATTTGTGCTCTTTAAACTCAGCTCAACAACTTATCAGCTTGTTGATTCAACAACTTGACCACTCAAATTGACCAGAACCAATTACTCAACTTGCCAGCTAAATCCTTCATCTCAAAAACATATTGAATTTCATCAAATGATTGATCAAGCTCATATCACTCTTGAACCCTTTCAAGAAAGCTTGGATAAATTCCACCATCACTGGGGTAAAGATGAATAACACTTTGATGGAACAATTACAAAGCAATGTGATTGATATTTTACAGTATAAGTTCAACTACTCAAACTAATGAAACAAAGCCTGAATCAAGTCTGCTCTCCACCTCCATTTAAAATTCAGATCATACATGGAAATTGATGGTACTAGTAGTGACTGTTTGAGAATGTAATTTCATTAGATTCCCACATACAATGGACTTGATGGTGGATTCAAAGCATCCCATTCAATTTTTGTTAAGAACCCATGTACTTCCCAATTCATGAACCTTAAAACATCAAAGTCAAACTCTTCTATTTGTTTTCTCAATTGTGATATGTATGAAGGATATCACAGTTGGCTTTCAATTGGTTGGTAGTTATTTTTATTTTAGAAAAAAATGGTTTGAGCTTCTGTTTCCACAGCTTTGATTCTCTTGAATCAGATCAATCAAATTGATTATTGAAAGATGAAAAGAGACACCATCAAAAATCTGAGTCAATTGAGGTCCTTTGAATCTTGAAAGTTTGTCATACATGGTTGATAGGTTTGATTTTGCTATAAAAGAACAAAGTTAAAGCAATAATGAGATACAAATATTGTCAAGAGAGATCTTTCATGAGTCATCTTTCAAGTCTGAAAAAACAAAGATTTAACTCAGCCCAATGTATAATATATTGTCTTTGATTGTTCTAAATTTCCACTGATCTTCTTCATCTTGTCCCTTTATTGGAGCTATCATTTCACTATCTCCTTTATTATGTGCAAGATCCAAATAATCAAAAGGTTAGAGATCAAAATCAAGAACTTAATTTGCCTTCTAACATATTTGGCTTGATGAGAATGAAATGTATCAGGGAGCATACAAGTACAGATGTGGTATTGTGTGGGCTTAATTAATGTGTAGGATTTGGGTATTGAATTGAGAGTAAGGGTAATGGGAGTACAAAGGCTCAATATATTTGAAAGAATAATGTGCTGCTTTCAATAAAGTGCCTCATATGCTCATTGTTACAAATTTTTGAGATGTTTGAGGCTCAAGCCTAAGGGCATCAAGTTAGGTATTTTTCAGGGTTTGAGCACAAATATGTAGGTGATAGATCTAGGTGAGCTACAGGAAAATTTCATAAAGAAAAAATGTGTGCCTCTTACAGAAGAATAATTGGCTGTGATATTGACTTCATAGGCACAAAAAATTGGTGAGTCTGTGTGGGTTTTATGGTTTGAGCGGGAGCACAACACGGTTTTTGGAGGGTTTGAGCATGAATTTGGCGATGATGGAAGGGTTTTCTGGAAAAGTGATATTATGAGACTGTGTCTGGAATCCAATTTTGTCACCCTGGGGAGCCTCCAATCACCAAATTTTCGTCACCTTCAGGGTATTTGGGAGGTTTTACGTGCAAAATCATGTTATGAGAGGGTTTTTTGCCGGTTTGCGTGTAGATAGGAAGGTGATGGAGTGGTGATATGTGTAGTGACACTACAAGAAATATAATATTTTCTGGGCAGAAAATTAAATTATTGATACACAAAAATATTGAGAGGCCAGGCAAAGGGCAAAAAATAAATAAAAATATGCATCTTGTTCCCTGCGTTGAGACTTCACTCTCCATATTTTTCCGTATTTTTACAGTCCATATTGATAAGTGTACTAACAATAAACCTTCATTATCATCCAATTACAACCTGTAACAAGCACTGAAATTTGGCTCATTAGTGTTTAGAGCTTTTGATTTCTGAGAAAACTCATAACTTTTTCAATTCCGGGCCAAAACGCTCGATTTTGAGTGCATTGGCAAGCTGGAATGGTCCTCCAAATAGTTCATAATAAGACCACACAGCATGCTGGTCTGCTAAAAAAGATATCATCTTTTTTATACATTTGCGCATACAGATCCATAGAATGTTTGTCATACTAGCTACATAGTTATTGATATTATGAAAGTTTGAGAACGGGAGTTCAGCTTTCTAATGCACCTAAAATCAAGTGTTTTGAGGCAGATTTGACAAAGTTATGGGTGTTTTCAGAATTCAAAAGTTTCTCTAAACACTAATCAGCCAAATTTCAGTGCTTGTTACAGGTTGTAATTGGATGATTATCAAGGTTTATTGTTAGTACACTTATCAATATGGACTGTAAAAATACGGAGAAATATGGAGAGTGAAGCTCTCAATGCAGGGAACAAGATGCATATTTTTATTTATTTTTTGCCCTTCTCCTGGCCTCTCAATATTTTTGTATATCAATAATTTAATTTTCTGCCCAGAAAATATTATATTTCTTGTAGTGTGAACAGGTAGGATCTCTCCTTATTTTGGACAAAAGTATATTTTGAATTTCTGAACAATACAATCATCACTGTAAGCAACCACAACAAAAGAACTTGACAACAGTGAAAATAAAGAGAAAAGTTGTACCTCAACAATAACTACACTTTTAGAGATTCAACTTTATAACACAAATTTCAAATCAAACAATGTAACTAAAAAGAAGTCTACATTGAGATGAAGAGTTTAAAATCAGATAAGAGAATCTTGAATGGTAATAATTTATAACGATAAGATCAAGTTAGAAATCGATTTATACCTTCTTCCTTTTAGATAAAGTCTTAAGCTTGATTTAGATTCAGCTTTATAGTTGAAGGAAGTTGTTGCGTAGTATTGAAATGTTTTTAAAACTAATCAAAAGTCAACACAAAAGAACTTTTAACAATTTGAGAAGGAAAAAGATGAATAAAAAGATAAAAGAATAATAATATGATGATTGTGTAACTTTTGAGTTGAACATTGTATTATAATCCAAAAGGAAACATATCAATGACATCACAACGTAACAATCGGTCAGCATCTTACAAATTCAGGACAGCACAGCATTGAATCAGGACATAACAGCATATGCACATTTCAGTCATAGCATAGTGATTTGGTTAATCATAACACTGCCCCTAAATCACAACAGGTCAATTTAAGTTGGTTCAAAGCTACTTGATGTTTGACTGTACCAAGTGGTTTAGTTAAAACATCTGCTATCATATCAGAGGACGGTACTTGTTGACTAGTCATAAGATTCTTCATAATCAGATCCCTGAGATATTGATACCTAACTTCAATGTGTTTAGAGTTGGGATCTAATTGTGCCTCTTGACTAATAGTAACTGCACCTGTGTTGTTGTTGATTAATAATGGCGGCTTTGAAATTTTTAAATTAAGACTCGTCATTAGAATTGACATCCATCGCAATTGTTTTGTGCATTTGTTTGAGGAAATATACTCTGCTTTGGTTGTTGACTGGGCAACTACGGATTGTTTTTTGGTTGTCCAGCAGATAGGGTTTTTGTATAGAGTGAGAGTGAAACCTGAAGTTGATTTCTTTGTGACAAAAGAGGTTGCATAGTCGGCATCAGCCCGTCTGCACAGCGCTGGACCTACATTTGTGGATTTGGTGTAATGTAGACCCATAAAGAGTGTTCCTTTCAGATGGCGGACCAGTAGAAGGTGTTTGGATTAGTGGCAAATTGTGTGAGTAGATTTACGGTGAAAGTGAGATGGGGACAAGTGTGAAGATTCAGATGGTTGGACATTCCAAGAGCATGTTGACACAGTAGGACTTTGACTGGATCACCTTGACTTGCAACCAGTGCATGGATGTTCATTGGTGACGGTGTTTTGATTGGATTACAGCCTGACATATCAAAACGCTCAAGAGTCTTTTTAGCAAAGTCAGTTTGATGTAAAAGGATGGAACCGTCACTCCTCCAGTCAAGACTGTAGCCCAGTTGTTGAGTCGGATGTTCTTTGAATTTCATCGTAAAATGTTTCTTCAGGTCCTTGAATAGTTGCATAATCAGACTCTTATGCTTGCTGACTACAAAACCGTTGTCAACGTGAATGTGAAGGAGAACTGATTTATCCTTGTTGACAAATAAAGACTCATTGCCTTGAGACAATACCATACCTGCACTCAACAGAACTTCTACAAGTTTTGCCTTCCAGCGCCGGGGAGCTTGTTTCATGCCATACAGAGACTTGTACAATAACCATACCCAAAGCTCTTTACCTATTTCTTCAAACCTTCTGACTTGAGATACATAAATTGGAGCATCAATCACTCCTTCAAGGAACACCGTTTCAATGTCAAATTGATAAGCATATAATTTTTTCTGAACCACCAGCACAAGAATCAGTTTGAAAGATTCATTTCAAGCTACTGATGTGTAAGTCTTAAAATAGTGAATTCCTTCATCCTGATCATTCCCTAAGCAAAACCATCGAGCTTTAAAATGAGAGACTTTGCCAAATTCATTGAGTTTCTTCTTGAGTCTCCACATGCCACCAATAATTTTATTGTGATTGGGAGGTGGAACCAAGGTACCGGTGTAGTATTTAAAGCTCAACAAGAGCTTTACAACACCTAAGAAGGGATAATCTACTACATGTAATATAGTAGAAGTTGCCTAAAGACTGCCTTCTTCAAAGAAACCAGCACAAGGGCACTTGCTGACCACTTTGTGATAACAGAGAAATAGATAAGGGCACCAGAGAAATATCTCAATACTGTTGTAAGTATTATTCCCAGATTTTAAGCGCAAAAAAAGTCCACAAACTATGTTTATTACTAGCAATACTGTTGTAAGTATTATTCCCAAAGAGACTTATAGTCTTTAACACACGTAAATAAATTTCTCCTTGCTTTGAACGGGCGGATTTAAGTGATCTTAGTACCAATATAGTAAATAAATGATGATTTATAACACTACAACAAGGGTATAAGATGCAGAAAGGGGAAAAACAATCCCAAAATCATCAAGGAGTACTTATATCCACATGTAACAACCTCTACAATAGTCAACAGCCTCAAAAACCAGTCAAATCCGCCCAAAGAACCCTAAAAACCATATGATGACGCAATGTAATGATCTTGTTACTAACACTACACAAAATGTCATCTTTACCAGGCGGTAAAGAAAACTACTGACATAGAAAAGGCCTGAGGCAACAGGAAGAGAGCTAAAAATCTGAAAAAATATGCACCTTGTTCCTAGATGTTGGGGCGTCATGACGAGTATTTTTTTGTATTTTACACACAGATATTGGTTAATGTACTAACAATAAAGGCTGAGAATCATCAAAAACCCACCTGTAACAATACCTGAAATTTGGCCCTTGACTTTGAAGACAGGATTTTGGAATCTTCAAACATCAATAACTTTTGCAGTTCTGAATTAAATCACTCGATTTGAAGTGCATTAAAAAGGTGAGCCTTTCCTCTACATTTTTTGTTGAGACATCACATCTGTAGCTGGTATAAAAAAGATCCTACAGAGCTATTCATGCAGAACTGTTTGAACATATGTAGAGTGTTTAAATGACTAGATAGCACCTTACTAACATTATGAAGTGTGAAGGAGAATAGTTCAGCTTTTGAATGAACCAAAAATCGAGTTATTTGGAGCAGAATTGCAAAAGTTATTGAAGTTTTTAGACCACAAAATATTGTCTTCATACTCATGACCCAAATTTCAGGTATTGTTACATGTGAGTTTTTGATGATTTTCAGCGTTTATTGTTAGTACATAAACCAATATCTGCGTGTAAAATACAAAAAAATACTCATCATGACGCCCCAACATCTAGGAACAAGGTGCATATTTTTTCAGATTTTTAGCTCTCTTCCTGTTGCCTCAGGACTTTTCTATGTCAGTAGTTTTCTTTACCGCTGGGTAAAGATTACATTTGGTGTAGTGTAATGTATGATGTAATTTTCACAGCCAAAAGTGATCAATGACACAATTATTTAATGTACAGCACTTCTTATGATGAATACAGGTGATTTTTTTCTTGTAAACTAGCTGCAAACCAATTTTTGAGATTACAACTGGGCAATCAGGCCGACGAGATCAGGGGGGATCTCTATCTGAACTCTTTGTTGTAGCGCTTTTGAGGGCCTCAGGCCTCTGGATAAAGCGTCGGCCTCGTCATCGGCCTACACGACCCTGACCAGGTTGATGTTACAGTCCAAGCGGACTAGCTCCTTTTGAATCACCTTCCAGGCCTTGTTGACCCAGTAATCTGAGGACTTGTTGTTACGGTGTAGAACTTATAACCCAACAAGGGTTATACAGAGCTGGAAGAGGATAATCTACTAATATAAGGACTAGTAGAAGTTGTCTAAAGACTGCTCTTCTAAAACAACACAATCAGAAAAGACTCTGTTGTATTGAGTACTGATAAGGCACCAGAGAAATGTATTTTCACACATATTTTAACTTCAAAAGCACGCTTTGTATTAATATCAACACTGCTATAGTGTTATTCCCAATTGATAACTAAAGAAAATAAGCAATATCTGTTTGATATTATCCCCAATAAGTCTTTATGACTATAAAACTAAAGTAAATTTCTCTTTATAGCTGTAATAAAGGGCGTATTTAAGTGACCAGGTACTATTAAAATAAGTTTATGATGATAAACAAAATAATAATGGCGTAAATGATAAAGAAAAAAGGGGAACAACAGTCCCAAAACCCTCTCAAAGTATATATAACAATGTACTAGAACTTTTACAATGGTCAACAACCTCAAAACCAATCAAATCCGCCCAAAATTCCCTAAAAAACCTATGATGACGCAATGTAATGATTTTGTTACTAATAAATGGTGCAATTTTCACAGCTAAAATTGATCAATGACGCAATAATATGATGTACAGCACTTCTTATGATGAATACAGGTGAATTTTTCCTTGTAAACTAGCTGAAAACCAATTTTTGAGATTACAAATTTTTTCAGATGTGCTCCAATTTTTGATTACTAAAGTGCATCTTGTAGCCCACGTGTTACTGATCATTTCTGACACCTACATGACCTACTTCTGATGAGTGATGAGTGAGATATTGAGTTGTGAAGTTAAGGTTTTGAGCATTACATGTTGACTTGTGACTGTAAATTCGAGATTCACACCAATTCTTTATTTGCCTTATAACTTTTTTCATACACCTCCGCTACTATTGATTTAAAGTTTGTACATTATGTAATCCACTCTTCTGCGTTGAATGAGCCATCTACCAACCTATTCTGACGTCATTTGACATATGTAATTAGCTGAAAACCTCCATTTTCCACGAATTTCACCCATTTTCTCCACTTTTCACAGCTGCTACTCTCTTTTTCTTGCTCATGTAATATGACATCATCCTCTATAACCTTAAAAATCCCGTAAAATCCTCTTGGCAACCTTAAATTCCATCACTACCACTATTACACAACCAAACTACACGTGTACCTCTTGTTTACCAACTTCGAAAAAGTGCCTTTTTCCTAATAACTTTTGTTTCTCCTTATCAACCTTCAAGATTAAAATTGTCATAGTATAATATAATGTTGTTCTTTCATATTCTAACCTCATAATACCCATAACTTTATTTTTACTAACCTAAAAACCATTTTCCAACCTATGTACCTATATTTTCGAATTTTTCTTATGTTTTTCTTTTCTTTCTTTTTGTAATGAGTTTGTAAGTAAACTTTAATGATCTTAATGTATAATGTGAAATAAAATGATGTAATGTTGACCTAATGACCAATACATAAGCCTACAAGAGCTTCAATTGATCAAAACCTCCATTTTGAATTTTCTTTCCTGCTGAATCCTGCTAATAAACTGGTAAACTGGTAATTGTGAATTTTTTAATTGATCCCATAAATTGATCACCACAACGGGCGACACCATCCGTTGTCGTGTTGTCTGTCAAGCAGGACAGGGACAACCCTGCGACGCTCATGATTGACTTGGCCATCAGCAACCCCAGTCTTACGGCGACTGTTTCCGCCCAGGCGATTGATTGCTTGGGTTGGTCCAGAAGAGTTTGCCAGCTTCAGATGGGGTCCAATTTCGGATTACTATAGTTCATCTTGTAGCCCTCGTGATACTGATCATTTATCACACCCATATGTCCTACTTCTGATGAGTGATGAGTAAGATATTGAGCTGTGAAGTTAAGGTTTCTGGTGTCACATGTTGACTTGTGACTGTAAATTCAAGATTCACACCAATTTCTTATTTCCCTTATGACTTTTTTCATACACCTCCCCTGCTAGTGATTTAAATTTTGTGCATTATGTAATCCACTGCTCTGCGTTGAATGAGCTATCTACTATCACAATCTGACGTCATTTGACATATGTAATTATTAGCTGAAAACCTCCATTTTTGTTACTTTTCACAGCTGCTACTCCTTCTTTCCTTGCTCATGTAATATGACATCATCTTCTATAACCTTAAAAATCCCGGAAAATCCTCTTGGCAACCTTAAATCTTGCTACTACCACCTTTACATTTGTAATTCACATGTCTAACCCTTGTTTACCATCCTTGAAAAAGTACCTTTCCCCTAATAACTTCTGTTTGTCCTTATCAACCTTCAAGATTAAAATTGTTACAGTATAATATAACATTGTTCTTTCATATTCTAACCTCATAAAACCCATAACCCTGATATTACTACCCTAAAAACCATTTTCCAACCTATATACCTATATTTTCAATTTTTTTTTATCTTTTTCTTTTCTTTCTGTTTTTAATAACTTTGTAAGTAAACTATAATGATCTTAAGAATATATGTGAAATATTATGACATAATCTTGACTCAATAACTATACATAAGCCTATAAGAGCTTCAATGGATCCGAAAACCCCCATTTCAAATTTCCTGCTACACTGAAGTTTTCTATTAACTTGGTAAAGTAATAATGATTTATTTTTTTGATTGATCCCATAAATAGATCACCACACCGGTTTCTTTTGAAATTAAAGAATTGATTCACTTTTCATCACATCTTTCCACATTGGTGCCTCATCCTTGTTGTTTAACGCATTTTGAAGACTTACGTCAATTGCAAGGTTCACTTCTAGTTCTTCCCCGTCTTCATTGATAACTTGATTGGATTTTTGACGAGTTGTTTTCAGTATGCTGGGGGAATCAATCTTTGAAGATATATCCTTAGGTGCTTTATCTTCAAACGGAATGTAGACATGATGAGATTTTTTAGTAGAAGAAGATGAAGTGATTTTGGATGGTGGAATCAATGGATGAGCCATTGGAGAGGAGTCCAAAGGTATTTCTGGGATACCTGATGAGGTAGCGGTAATTTTCTTTGGTGGCTTATGATTTACAACAAAGTTTTCAGATTTGTAAGTGGTCTTTCAATTGGGTAGAGTTTCAACAGGTTTCTTTACAACGGACTTGGAAGTGTAGGGAAAGTTTAATAGGGAAGGCAAATAATCCCTGCTTATGATGATGTGGCGATTTTTCATGTTCAAAAATCTTCCTGCATTGGAGAAGGGTTCATATTTGAGAAATAACATAGGCGTGGAGGGCGGCTGGACTTTTGAATCTTGTTGTTGTCAAACAAGTACTTTCAAACTGTCAAACAAATACTTTCAAACCAAACGGAATCAACTTGGTAAGTTTACACAGTGGTTCTATCAACACCCAAACCCCGCCGCAGCCCGGCAGATTTTGGGTCCACGCAGGCAGCGGCGCGATTGACCCCAGTTTTAAGGGGACCTCACCGCAGCGCTGCCGCAGTGAGAAAAAATCTCAAGGGGACCGCGGCGCACTCCAGACGATTGCAGCGCGCCACAGACTGGGGTTTTTTCACTGAATTTGAAAAAAACAAGATTAACGCCAAAAAAAATCTAGCTCGCAAGCAATGTACCACCGTAATCACTTGATCTACAATTACAATTTCTTCAAATGATGCTAAATGTGCTATCACTGGATTAGAACCATACATGGAAAAGTGGTAAGTAAATCTTCTTCTGATTCCTTTCATTTCATCTTCCAATAAACAAACTGAATCTCTTTCTATGTATCTCAAAATCCTTGTTTGTTTCAAAACCTTTATCTGTTCAGTACAAACTTACCAAATCCTAACTCTGAATCCATCAAAGTTTTGAAAGAAATGATTTCTGAAACAAATGAAACTGATTGGACTCAACTTTTTGAAACTCAACAAACCAAAATCAAATTAATGTCAGAAATGTTATCAAATTCATACGAGCTTGGATTATTTGACTTCTTATGTGATGTAATCAAACCTAAAAGGATTTCAGAATAGAATACAAACCTTAAGTTGAATAAGAAGATTGAAATTAGGATTGGATCTGCTTTTGATAGTTTAGAGAAAATGAAACTTAATGGTGAAGAACCTTTTGACATGGTAAGCTAGAATAAACTTCTCTTTATGAAATCAATAGTCATGTTGTGTCTTTCAACTGATTTCAGTTCTTTGTTGGACTTTTATTTACTTTGTTAAAGATCTTACTTGATGCAGATAAACCTTAATATTCAAAATACTTCAATCAAATCATAATTCATAAATTATTATTCAAAGAAGGGTTTTTATTAATCAATAATAAAATCTATAAAGCCCCTACATATTCACCATTTCAATCAAATTTAATAAATGATTCATTGAAATTGAATGTCAGTGAAGATTTGAATTTGATCAAAAGCCAAATTATAAGTGATTTGAATCAAGAGATTTTGGATCGTTCTGAAGTTGATGTGTTTATGTTGCCTTTAAGAGATGGATTAAATTTGATCAAATGGAAAGAGGTTTAAAGGATAAATCAGTTTGGGCTACTTATATGAGGACAAACAGCGCCCCTGGGTTCCCCCTGGGGTACCGTCAATGGGGCCGCGGCGGGTTGGACCTCAGTAAAAACTGGGCCCCGGTGTGAGTTTATCCCAGTGAACCTTCAGTAGACTGCGGGTGCAGCGGGACCCCCGCGCTGCCGCAGTGCTGGCCCAGTTTTCTGTGGCGGTGTTTGGGTGTTAGTTCTATGCTTAGATTTAAATCACTGAGTACACTAACTGGTGATATCCAGTTTAAAGTTTTTGAAGGTAATATGTTGATTAGTTGAGACGCATATTGAGCTGCTTTGTCCCAGAAATTTATGGGTACCGAGGATTGCTCCAAGATGCATCTCATTTTGACAAGCAAGGTTTGATTGAACCTTTCAGACAAAGCGTTAGTTTCCAGTGAGTTGGCTGGACCTTGCTTGATGGAGATTCCCAACTTTGCAAATTTGTTTGTTAGGAAAGTTGAAGTGAATTTGCCTCCTCAGTCGGAATGAAAATAGGATGGATTGGATCCTGTTTTGGATTGGATTTCAGCAACATAATGCAAAATTTGATTTGCCAATTCAGATTTCTTTTTAAGTAAATAAATTCTGTTGAACCGTGAAAAATCATCGATCAGAACTAGAACATATTTGAATCCTTGACCGGTTACTGGAGTGATTTGAAGGAGATCCGAGTGAATTTTTTTGAGGGGACGAGAAGCACTAGGGATCATATTGGAGTGAGGAGAATTCTTGATTTTGCACCAAAGACAAATCAGACAACCAGAGCTGTCTGTTGCTGCAGATGGTTTAATGTCATTTAAAGCAAGAATTTTTTTTAAATAGACATCAGACGGATGACCAAGAATGACATGCCAATCTTTGGGCTCGGCAAGATTGATTTCCTGGGTCATATTAAGTGAGGAAGAGTTTCTTGAGACGTAAAGATCACCATCTTGACAGAATTGAAAGATGATTTTGTCGCCGAGTTGGACTTGTACTTTCCGATGAGAATGAATGATATTCATTCCATGGAGAATGAATGATATTCATTCCATGATCTTCCAGCTGAGTAGTTGAAATGAGGTTTCTGGGCCCATTCTCAGAATAGTAGACTGGGTGGATAATTACTCCGACAAAATTGAGCTTTCCAACATGTGAGATTGCGACAGATCCGCCATAGGTGTTTAGAGATTTAGAGATTGGAATTGGATCAATTAATAGGTCGAGGTTATTGATGGTGGATTTTGTGGCACCTGAATTGTAGACGAGTTGAAGTTTTTCATTACCGAGATAGTTGACACTGTTGGTGAGCATGAATCCAGTGTCTTTGACACTTTCTTCATGTGGATCATTCACATGATCAGCTTGTTCATTGTTGGAATCAGAAGATTGAATGTGATGGGCTTCCAGCGGCTTTTGCTGAGAGAGATGTTGAGCAACGACTCTTGCAACTTTTTTGTTGATGGAACCACAGTTTTTTACAAAAGGTTTCTTCGTAGTAACAATAGGGCAGTTCAAGTTTGAGACCGCAAGCAGGTGAATTTCACCGAGCAATCATGATTTTTAAGGCGCGAGCATGCCTAAAAAGCCTGCTCGATTTGCTCAAAGTGTTGTAAATATAAGTTTCAACGTCTTTCCATGACAGGCACAGAGAGATTCAACTGCCTTCCTCTTTCTCTTTGCTGCCTTTTCTTTTTTTCTAAGATGCTTGATCATGGGTCGTCCAGTTGGTAAAAAGGATCAGACCCATAACTCAACCCGCTGTTGAGTCTTGCTCTGTGTTATTGTTTCCATCTCTCCATCTTCGAATAACCATCATAACCATCATCTGAACCACCTCAATGCCCCGAGTATCACAGCGCGCCAAGACTATACGAGAACTCACCGACATGTGCATCTTTGCGCATGCGGACATGCAGATATCTTTACCTATCATTGATGGCAATGACGCCGACGATCTTCCCACTGATGGGACTTTATTTTTCCCTGATGATCCGGAAGATGCAGAGCTATATGACCTACTATTTGATGAAGAAGAGGACTGGGCCAATCATCTCACCTTGATTTCAACTACCAGATACTTGGAGCCACGTTTCCAAGCACCTCTTGCCAGTCCTTTCAACTTGAAGGACATGTTGCGCGATCGACGTACCGATTTTCGACAAGCAATGCGGACTTCTCCTGAAGGCTTCGCCGCACTACTTGCTATGATCAAAAACCACCCAGTCTTCTTTTCCACGAGTCGAAATCCACCGCCTCCTGTAGAACACCAATTAGCCATCACCTTGGAACGTTTGGGAAGCAACGGAAACGGTGCCTCGGTTGGAAGATTTGCTCGGAATTACAAGGTTGGACGTGGAACGGTGATTAACTGCACTCGTCGGGTCATTGAAGCCATCTTAGACAAAGGAAGGACTTACCTGAAATGGCCCAACTCGGAACAACGTCAAGGAATCTCTCATGTACTTGCTCAAGACGGCTTTCCGGCATGTGTGGGGTTTGTGGATGGGACCACAATTCCCTTGTTTCAAAGGCCAGGGTTAGATGGCGAGACATTCTTTGATCGAAAACATAACTACTCGCTCAATCTTCAAGTCATCTGCGATTGTGATCGGAGAATAACTTATGTTTATGGTGGCTGGCCAGGTTCGTGCTGTGATAGCACTGTTTTCAACAAGTCAGACATTGCTACGAATCCCAATAAGTATTTTGACAAAGGTGTGTACATTTTCGCCAAATTGAACTGTTGAGATAATTTCTAACTAATCCAACTTTTTGATATCATCCAGGGGAATACCTGATTGCAGACTCGGCCTATACTCCAACAGAAACAGTTGTCCCTTCTTACAAAGGACAGGCTGCCGAAGTCGATAGAAATCGGCAATTCAACTGGTGTGTTGCTAAAGCTTGAATTCGTAATGAACATTCAATTGACGTATGTAAACTTCGCTGGGCTTCACTTCAATGCCTACGGCTAGCTTTGAACAAGCGGGAGGATATGGATCATGTATTGAGATGGATTAGATGTTGTGTCATTCTCAACAATATGTTGGCAGACTTTGGCAACGCCTGGAGTGATATTGAAATGGAAGTGATGCTGGCTGAAGTAGGTGCACCAGCAGTTTCAAACATTATGGCCATGGATGACCACTTAGACGTGAGTGCGGTGGAGCGCGGAAAAATGATGAGAGAGATGGTACGGGATCATGCAGTGGCTTACAATTGGGAAAGTGGTGGTCTCCCGATTGTGGATTTATAAGTTATTTATTTAGTCATATTTTTGCACCTTTTATTTGTCTTCATTGTTCTTACAAGAGGATGACCTTGTTTTCTTTGATCATTTGTGTGAAATGTTTATTTTTGGTCTTTTGTTGGTTTATGCTTTGACACATTTTACCTTTCTTTTTGTGGTCTCTTTTTTGTTTTCAACTTGTTGAGCTTGGCTCAAATAGAAGGACTTCATGTTTAGTTCGACAAAGGTAAGATTACATTTGGATCACACGCATATCACGTCGACGTCGACATGAGAGCACTGCTCTCGATTGACGTCGACGTGAACAGATTTTCTTCAATCAAAGTCGACGTGAGAAGCTCTTCTCTGTCGATGTCAACAAGGATTGTATATTTGGTTTGACCAAATACATTTCAATCGCACGCAAAGAAAGATCTCTCTCAAACATAAGAAGGGACAAGATATTTTTATGTATTTTCATATTTAACTCTACAACAGAGTGTACCAAAAGTGAAAATGAAAAAGGAAACATTTTTTTGAAGTTTAATTTAGTTTTTCAGAGTGAAAGGAAAAGAAACAATACTCTATGAAAGCAAAATACATATTCCATTTGATCCTATGCTGGAGAGAATAAGGGTTTTTCTCTGTCACAACAATGATAAAAATCCTGGTTCTGTGTAGATTGCAAGAATTTTTGGAAGTGTTCATGTTTGGATGATGTTTTGCACAATGTTTTGCATGATGTGGAAGTGTTGATGTGGAAATGTTGGACTTGACTGAATCGAACGAGCCGAGTGTTTGATTTCAGAAATGGAAAGTGGAGAGGTGAAGTGGTTTGACTGAATCGAACAAGCCCAATGTGTTTGATTGGAGAATTGGGAAGTGGTTTGATTGGTTTTGTGAATTAATTGAGCCGAGTGTTTGATTGGAGAAATGGGAATTTGATACTTGATGATTTGGTCGGCTAAGTGGTTTGATTGGTTTTGAGCTTGCTACACATGTTGCTTGATTGTATTACTGATTCTGAGTGAGATAGAAGAACAAGATCGAATTGAAACAAAGATTGAAGGCTACTAAGGCTACCAGTTACTGAAGATCGAAAAGTTCGAAAAGATCAAAAAGTTCAAAAAGTTGCTGATTCTGAGTGAGATAGAAGAACAAGATCGAATTGAAACAAAGATTGAAGGCTACTAAGGCTACCAGTTACTGAAGATTGAAAAGTTCGAAAAGTTCGAAAAGTTGCTGATTCTGAGTGAGATAGAAGAACGAGATCGAATTGAAACAAAGACAAAGATTGAAGGCTACTAAGGCTACCATTTACTGAAGAGCGAAAAGTTGCTGGTTCTGAGTGAGATAGAAGAGCAAGATTTGAGAAGGCTGGTCTGAGGGATGAATCAAAAAGCTAGACTGAAGATTACAAATGGATAGATAAAAATTGATGATTTGAAGGATACTGAATTGAAGGGTCAAAGTCAGGAAGGGCTTCAAAACACAGAAAGAATAAGATAGAAGGGAATAAATACTACACACCTGTTATATCATTCATCTTTTGGAAAGATGACATTGAGATAATCTCGCACCTCTTCTGCTGACTTGCCACCAAGCGCCAAATCCTTTGCAACTTTACTTCTCTCGCGTGCTTCTTCCATTTTCTTCGTAGCCACAGCCAAAGTCTTAGCTTCATTACGTTCATTATAATATTGCTCTCTTTCCCAGTCCAACCTAGATGTCTCAATATTGGTCTTCTCAGCGGTCAAACGGGCTTTGGCTTCGACCTTCTTCTCTTCAAATGAATGTTGCCAATCACTGTTGCCCTTCAGGATGGTCATCTTGGCATCGTTCCCACTCTGGACGGCTTGTGCGACTGGATGCTTATGCTCTTTGATGCGGACGTTCGAAGGGTCTATTGAGGGTAAGGGATCCAACGGGCGACCTGCTAAAGTGCCTCGATAAGGCACTACAGCCATAGTTCCCTCGGCTTCACCTTCCGAGTCGTCTAAGGCACGCTCAGCAGATGTAAGTCTGTCCTTGCGGACCGCTGGTGTAGCCCGTTTACGTTTGGGACGGCTAACGCTGGTCGAAGTGGAGGCTCCAGATGCTGTATTCAAGGTTGAGGCTTTAGATGCCTTGGTCGAAGTCAAGGCTTTAGATGCCTTAGTCAAGGCCATAGTTCCCTTGGCTTCACCTTCTGAGTCGTCTAAGGCACGCTCAGCAGATGTAAGTCTGTCCTTGCGGACCGCTGGTGTAGCCCGTTTACGAGTGGGACGGCTAACGCTGGTCAAAGTGGAGGCTGCAGATGCCTTAGTCAAGGCGCTAGATGACTTGGTCGAAGTCGAGGCTCCAGATGTCTTGCTGACCGGTTTGATATTGACGTTCTGAGACTTTGGAGTCGCTCGAATCCGTGAATTGAGAGGGGGAGTTAAAATGGGAGGCAGGTAGTCACTGGTACTATTGATGCGGCGCTTGAAGTTCGATAGCTCTTGATCAGATTCAGAGTCGGAGATGACAATTTCTTTGGCACCAAGTAAAGGAATTTGAGGCTTGACGTCTAAGTTTTCATCCTCTCCTAAATCCACAAATTTTCCACCTTCTCCTAATTCTTCATCTCCTAATTCTTCATCTTCTTCTAATCCTTCTTCTTCTTCTAATCCTTCATCTTCTCCTAATCCCTCATCTTCTCCTAATTCTTCATCTTCTCCATCCTCAATCAAACCACTATCCATCACACCAAAAGGGTTGACGTTCGCCTTGTCCTTGAAAATCGTATCCATCTTTGAATACATAGGGCATAACATCTCAAGTTTATCTTCTGGTTTGATTCCACGCTTACATTCCTCATCAGTCACCCCAAAACCGGTCCCTCAAGCTCTACGCTTTGTCGCCATGTATTTGCCTTTGTATCGGATGATTCGCAGCTGGAGTACACGTCCAGTGAGTCGCATCGCAGTAGTGTTATGGCGCCGATTGTAGTGGTTGTTGATTTGACTGGCTAGGTTGTTGCACAACTCCTTTGCACCCTGTCCAACAATTTTGGTCTTACTCCCACCACCGAAAATCGCGTTCCGGAAGTTGGGACGACTCAAATGATCAACAATCTCTTCCCAGTCCACCATATCGAAATGTGGGTTGATGTAACCTAGTTTACGCGGGGCTTTCGAGCTAGGTGCTCCTGAAGACGGAGGCAGCTGGGATAGGAGTTTACGGCGAGCTTTCTTTGCTACACTGGAATTTTGAGCAGGTTGAGATGCTGATGCTTGGACCGGCTGACCACAAGCACGAGCTTTGCTGGCATTAAGTGATCGGCGAACTTCTGCGGCCGTAGGCTTGCCTTTGCCCGTGCATCCACTAGCAATAAGATCTTCTGCAACCTGGGCATCAGTTCTGCAAGGTATGCGGGTAGTCTAAAACGGTTGTTTGGTGTTAGCCATCATTGTTGGACAGGAGAATAAACTTGGACCAATCTAAACTCACTTGATCTTGCATTGCGTCCAAAAATAGCTTTGAGTTGAATGAAAATAGCTGTCCGATCGGAATGAGTGAGTGAACTGATGAAAGTCAAAATTGATTGATTGATTAGGCTAATCGGATAAGGGCTTGATTTAGATTTGGATCAAAAGAAATGAATGAAATCGGATAAGATCTTGAGGTCAAAAGCTTGATTTCGATTTGAATATGATGAATCAATATGAATGAGATCGGATAAGATCTTGAGGTCAAAAGCTTGATTTTGATTTGAATATGATGAATCGATATGAATGAAATCGGATAAGATCTTGAGGTTGAAAGCTTGATTTTGATTTGAATATGATGAATCGATATGAATGAAATCGGATAAGATCTTGAGGTCGAAAGCTTGATTTTGATTTGAATATGATCAAAAGAAATGAATGAAATCGGATAAGATCTTGAGGTCGAAAGCTTGATTTTGATTTGAATATGATGAATCGATATGAATGAAATCGGATAAGATCTTGAGGTTGAGGTGAATCAAAAGAATTTGAATACGATGAATCAAAAGAAATGGAATCAGATAAGATCTTGAGGTTGAGGTGAATCAAAAGAATTTGAATATGATGAATCAAAAGAAATGAAATCAGATAAGATCTTGAGTTAAAAGGTTGATTTTGATTTGAATCAGGGAGGAGGATAGGAGCTTGAGTTGAGAGCTTGAATGAAATTGAATGAAATTGGTTGAAATTGGTTGAGTGATGGATGAGACGGATGAGAGAAGTTGAGGATGAGAGATGGATGAGAGAAGTTGAGGATGAGAGATGGATGAGAAAGGGTGATCGAGGAAAAAGGGTGATTGAACAGGTGAGAAACGGTGAGAAAGGGTGATCAAACCGGTGATCAAGCGGGTGACAGCAGGGCAGAGCATGTGAAAGGTGGTGAAACCTAAGGTACAGTGATTTTGTTTTTTTTTTGCACCTCTGTCCTCTTACCACCGGCTTTCACCGGTTTTTTTGCGTTTGAGCCAGAAGTTGTAAAAAATTATAGGACAAGTTATAATTTTTAAGTCAGCGAACCACCTCGAGTGATGGCTCGGAGGTCTTAAAATTAAGGTTTTTTTAAGGACAACAATCATGTTGTAAAACGTAAAACTTGTCTTAAAAAACAAACTTGAACTGCCCTAATACTTTTGGGGTTGAAAGAAGGAGGTTTAGATTGATAGGTGGGGGGGTTGAATTTGTCACTTTTCTTGCCTTTCACGTTCAAAAAATTAACAACATCCTGTTCTTGAGAATCACAGTGATTATGTTCCATAATCATTTTGTTGTAACAGGTTTCGAAGTCAAACGGTTTGAGGTCCCAGCAGTTTAGAATCAGAGGAGTGAGACCTTCATTGTTGTTGAAGCTTAGAAGAAAGAAAATGGCGGCCAGTTCAGTTGAGATAGTAGTATTGGAAGGTTTAGTAGAGGCGAGTGATGCTGAGATGGAAGTGTATGCTCCAGAGAAAAGATCACAATGCTCTTGGATAGAGCCTCCAGGGATGTATCAAATGGACATCCAATGTTGGACCTTCATCCCAATCATCAAGATTGAGGACACGCCGCAAGGTTTGCTAAAGCAGTGTAAGTGTCAAAGAAACTTTTGCTGTTCTTGAGAAGAATTGCACAAAGTTTGGTCAAAACAGTTTCAAATAGTTTGCTGATAGCCCAAGCATTTTTTTGCTTGAATGCTGGTTTCTCAGAGCTGGTGTCAACCCATTTTTTATCCAGAAGATCATTGTAACCTTTGCTGACTAGAATGTTGTCAAATCAAATTTGCCATTCATGCCAGTTTTTTTGAGTGAGTTTGATGATTTTCACTTTAGTCAAAGTGTGAGTGTCAGAATCGGAAGATGAGTTGTTATCATCATCTGTTTTTTCAACTTGAACCGGCTTAGTCAAAAAAGTTGCTTGTGACATTTTGATCAAAAAGTTCTATAATCTACAAATGTAAAGAAATAAAATATATTTTTTGCCAAGAGGAGTCTGTCGCTACCATATAGTGAACAGGTAGGATCTCTCTTTATTTTGGACAAAAGTATATTTTGAATTTCTTAACAATACAATCATCACTGTAAGCAACCACAACAAAAGAACTTGATAACAGTGAAAATAAAGAGAAAAGTTGTACCTTAGGAAGTCTACATTGAGATGAAGAGTTCAAAATCAGATAAGAGAATCTCAAATGGTAATAATTTATAACAATAAGATCAAAGTTAGAAATTGATTTATACCTTCTTCCTTTGAGATAAAGTCTTGAGTTTGATTTAGATTCAGCTTTATAGTTGAAGGAAGTTGTTGTGTAGTATTGAAATGTTTTTAGAACTAATCAAAAGTTGACACAAAAGAACTTTTAACAATTTGAGAAGGAAAAAGATGAATAAAAAGATAGAAGAATAATAGGGGGTGTCAAGTTCAATTTTTTTACGGTAAAAACCATAAAAAACTTTTCCGTCGTAGTATAAATTTATGCAAAATTTACGAGAATGGGAAAGTTTTATCTATCCCGTTCTTGCATAACCGTAAACAGATAAGTTTACAACATCGCTTTGAAGACTCAAATTTGACTGTTTCACTCTTGGAAAGAGGTGTGCTTGATAGTGGATGCAAGGATAACCTTGCATCCTCTTACCAGCAGTTTTCTCATTACCGTGTGGAAGATCGAGGCGAAAAAGTAAAAAAGCCTTGATCGTGGTTTACAAGCAATGATAAACACTCGGGAAAGTTTTTCTACCGTTAAAACATAAAAACTTTCCCGTCTCATAGTTTTTTTGTTGTAAAAATTCAAACTTGACACCCCTTAATAAGGGGGCTCAAGTCAAGATATTTAGGGACCTTTCTTAAAAAATTGGGGAAAGTTTTTCACGGTACCGTGCTGTAAAAACTTCTCCCAATTTGTAAAAAAGGACCAAAATTTTTTTTTTCAGATCTCCTTCTGAGCAGTAAATTTACGCAAATTTGCTGCTTAAAAAAATTTGGGATGTTGTATGACATTTCCCAATTGCATAAAATTTGCGTAAATTTTATGAAATTGGGAAAAGTTTTTTACGATAAAAGTGGTAAAAAAAATTGACTTGAGCCCCCCTAATATATGATTGTGTAACTTTTGAGTTGAACATTGTATTATCTAAATACTAAAAAGATGGACCACTCACATGAGTTTCGGTCCTTTTTCTTACCCGTCCATCAGTTCCGATTTTGGATTTTGGATTATTTGTGCAGTTCGAGCCCGTCTTTTACGCTACCTAAATTGCTTTTATTGCTTTTCCATTTGCTTTTCAGCATCTTTTCTTATTGTTTTTTGTTCTGGCTGCATACCCAGGAAATCTTTCACCTTTTTTCTTCCTTTTTGTTTAGACTACACACATGTTCTATTGCTGGCTTTGTGTACCAATCCATGTACTCTTCTTTGTGATTTTTTGTGATGACTTTCATCCTCCACACCACGTGGTATCGTAGCAGATGCCGACATCTTGTCCTATTGTTTTTCGTTCCGGCTGCATACCCAGGAATCCTTTCAACTTTTTTTATTACTTTTCGTTCGGACAAAACGGGTGTTCTGCTGATGGCTTTGTGTACCGATGCATAGACTTTTTTTTGTGATTCTTTGTAATGACTTTTATCCCTCTACACCATGTGGGATCATAGCAAATGGTGACTTTTTGTTTCATTACTTGCTCCTGGTGTCATGTCCGTATTCCATGCTTTTGAAAATTTGGGTCTGGATTTAGGATATAAAAGGCCGGTATTACCACGATTAAGAATCATGACACAATCTCACCCAAAGAAGTCAGAAAAAAACTTTCTCAACCCATAGTCATCTATTTCTTAACCTTCAAATTTATAATACACTACTTTCTTCTCTTGGACTCCTGCTGTTATACTTACTTCCGTGACTTAATATCTTGCACTCAAACTGGCAACTTCCAACGCATCTAAATACTAAAAATATATGGACCACTTGCATGAGTTTTGGTCCCGCTTTGTACCCGTCCATCAATTTCAATTCCTGATGTCCGATTCTAATTGCTTTTGAAACCCGTTTAATATTATGCACTTAGCTTTTTGCTTTTTGTTGCAGTTCCCTTCTGCTTTCTGATCTTATCACTTTTGACCCTTTGTTATTGGAACAAAGCATCTCTAGCTTCTGATCTTCAATTGAATTGATAGTTTACTTTACTGACTCGCTGTTCAAACTCACATCCTTATGTGGGTTTTGCTTTACATCTAGGAAGCCATGAAATCTTATAGAAAACTCATCGAGTCATTTTCAAAACTCAAAGAACCCATTCCAAAAGATTAATGCAAATTGCAGCAATTGCTTTATCAAACAATGTGTCATGTAAACTTATCATGAATGATCATCGTGGTGTGATTGACAATTTATAAAAATCTATTGCAATCAATGTGATCTTAATTAAGACTGCTTTACGTTATCAAAAACTGATAGTCACTCAAATCATACAATTATTTAAATCATACATCAATCTGTTTGAATTGGATTCGGCTCATCAACTTTGGTCAAGAGTTCAAAACGATTTTGTCCTTTTGAATCTAATTCATCAAAACCAAAAATTGATTGTAGATTTTCAACATTTAACCAAAATCTTACATTGGTTGATCTTTATAGAAAAGAAAATTTATGAATGTAAAAGTCAAATGAGATTAGATTTAGTAAATCACTATTTTAAAATTTTAGAAAATAAAATTACAATTTGGAATCTAAATGATTCGATTGAAGAAATCTTACCATTAGAATTAGAGAGAATCAAAGCTGAAAGTTTAGCTTGGTTAGGATACCCAAAAGAAGCTGAATGGGTTGCAACGTTAGCCTTTCTTTACTTTTTGTTTTTAGACCAAATCTTCTTTTGCTAAATGATCTGAGTAGCCTTTATATCTCTACGTCTGACAAAGAAGATTCCAATCAGAACATTTCATTCACTTTAATTCATTGATTCTTTTCATCCTTTTTGACAAAAAAGTGGTACAAAGAATCGAGTGAAATACTTGTTATCTCAACAGGATGAAGTTAAAAAGCTTTCAATAGATCAAAATGTTGAAAGTCTTCCTAAGATGACGCCATTGATACGATATCTTTTACTTCGTTTGGGTCAACACCCTTTTGAACAAACGTTTGAGGATCACATCAGAGTGATCTATATTGAAACTTGTTTCAAAGTTGAGTGATAGACGACCAGGCTTTTGAGACTTGAACTCTTTAAACTGATTTTTTTGTTGTGATTGGTTTGAAATAGAAACTTTATAAGATGACCAACGTTCCAGAACTTGAAAGTTATATTCACGAAGTGGTCAAATATACCACCAAGATCTTAAGTTCAAAAGCATTAGTTGACAACATGAATGCAAGAGCTCCAATGATACCGATCAGATTAAAGAAATTCCTCTTGATTGCATATTATAATCTATTTCAATCGATAGACACTTATTCACGTTTGAATGATCAAATTAACTATGCAACCCCCAAAATCTTTACTTCTCAACTCTACATATTTCTCATACTTTCAAACAATCTTTTCTCTCATTTCCATCACTTCTATGGCCTCAAATCTTGGTGGACTGTTTTTCCCTCATTTGTCCTACCCTTCACAGCGCCCGTTGAATGTGACCTCAACACCGAGGTCACATCTACTGTGTAGTTTCTCTCACAAAAACGAGTGTCATTTGTAACATATGTCTCTGAGCCCAACTCAAAGGTGTTCATCTTCTGATTTCCAAGTGCTCAACTATCCTCAGGAACTCCAACCCCATATCCTTGGTTTCCATTGAAGTTTGTGTCCAAAGTTAGGGAAATGTTGCTGTTTCACAACTCCTCATAAAAAAACTTGCCAAACTGTCAGGGTTGATTCCAAAGCTTTTGACTAATTGAATTATGTGTACCAAACTGATTAAGAACACAAAGTGAAATGATTGTCATTATTTTGAGCACTTCTTCAATCATTTCAATTCATTTAATTGTTTTTCACATTCCCATCAACCAAATTATACCTGTTATAGCCATCAACAAAAGATTTAATCCTCTCCTTTCTTATGAAAATTGAAGACATAGGCACATGTAAAGATATTTGACTGGAAATAATGGAAGAAAATATATGGTCATTGATAACAATTGGGCCCTGGATGAGATCAAAGTCATCAGAATTATCCACATTCCATTTCACTTGCATGCCATTGTCAGACCACCCCTATGTGTTGTTTTGAATTGACACTTACTCACACACTTGTGTATTGTATACTCCTTCCACAGCCAAAAGGGGGCAGTCAACCCTTCAAAGGGGGTTCTGACTTTAGTAAAATCCTAGAAAATTAGAATGACAAAACCACCAATCTTAATGGAGTTCTGAATGGTTTCATCAAATTTGTGTAACAAGAGTTTTTCATAAATGGCCCTGACTAATCAAATTTTTGGGCATTTTTAATTGTGGGTAAGGTGTGATTTGAGTTTATGACTTTGAAGCACAACTGACTATAGAATTTTCTTTGGCCAGAAGGAAAAAATCCCTGGACATTATGTTGGTATTTATGTTCTACAGCCATAATTACGCAGTATTTTTATTGTTTTGTATCAACATCACTTGTTTGCCTCCCTGTGAGAATGATTGCTTTGCCTGTTAATATAACAATACAAACTTTGGGAATACTTTTTAATCTTGTCAAAAGTCCCTAAGGCATGCACATAATTGACCGCTGAGGTATTGCGTAGAGGTGATAAGCAACATTGCCTACGTGTTGTTTGGTCTTTTTCAACTTAGGTTACTATGTCAGGTGCTGGCCTTATGAGACTTAAGTTGGTTCACAATTCAACTGTTGCGGGCGCGCCCGCATAGTCTCTAGTAATCTAAAAGGAAACATATCAATGACGTCACAACGTAACAATCGGTCAGCATCTTACAAATTCAGGACAGCACAGCATCAAATCAGGACATAACAACATATGCACAACTCAGTCATAGCATAGTGATTTGGTTAATCATAACAATATGAAAAAATTGGTCTGATAAAACTGGGTCTGAGATTAAATTTTGTCATCTCAGCGGAGCCCAATCACCATATTTCTTACAGTCATTCGAGATTCGCTTGGCCGAATCTCTTTTTTTTTTTTTTTTTTCAATACAGACGAAATTTATAAGCATAATAGCCCTATAGCCAATTGAGGTGCTCTACCGTTGAACCCGGTCAGCAGCCTTGTTGACTCTTGTTTACCACCACCTCAACACCACTCCTTGTTGACTCTTGTTTACCACCACCTCAACACCACTCCAAGCCCTCGACACCACTCGATTCTCTCAACATCAAGTTTTGATATCCATCCAACCTTTTCGATATCCTTCAATTCCTTTTCGAGTTTCGATTCCTTTTCGAGTTTCGATTCCTTTTCAAGTTTTGATCCTTCTCGGTATTTAAAAGCTTCGTATCTGTTCTTCTCGACGATCTCAACATGCCACAACGACCTACAAAACAACAAATGGCTTTGGCAGAGGAGGAAGCAAGAAGAGCATTAGAAATGTAAGCATGAGGAAGCAAGAAGAGCATTAGAAATGTAAGCATCCTCTCTTTTCCTCTGTAATTGATAACCAACTCACCAATCTGTCTTTCTAGTGCGAACAGACAGGCCAGGCGAGCTGGACCTGAAGGCTTCAGTCCCGAGCTTGGCAGAGGTGGTTCACCTTATTACTACGAAACGTAAGTTTTCTAATCTATCCATTTCTTGACTCAAGAATTGAAGAGTAGCTGATTACCTTTATCTTTTTAGACCAGGACATCACTGGGAAGATGTCAGATTCGGCGGTAAACGTCAATATCTTGACTCAGAAATCATCCATATCGATCCATACGAGCATCCAGGTTTTCGCGAGTTCCGCTGTAAGAATCATCAGAAGATTGAACCAGGTCAGTAGTTCCTTTTCTTTCAAACCTTGATCAGAGGCTTTAAGCTGACTTTCCATCAACTTTAGATTCAGATATCAAGGTCTTTCCCGGTGGTTTACCGTCTTATACTCCGATGGCCTCTCAAGTTCGACCTTCTGGATCGGCAATCATGCTTGATTTTGATTCCAATCATAGGGATCCTATGTTTGGATATCAATTTTTCGACCAACGAATTGAACGTGTCATTGGAGGTTAGTACTTTTCCTTCATCTCACTCTTGAATACCCAACATAAACTGATCATGATTCTATTAGATCCACATGTTGATGTGGATCTAACCCAATCACCCAGTCCGAACCTCGAAACTCCTACTGGACCCATTCAAACTCCTACTGGACCCATTCGAACTCCTACTGGACCCATAGTCCCCTCTGCCGATAGTGTACCCACTCAAACCAGCATAGGGTATCACGTCTTTAGCCCCATCCACCTTACCGATGCTGAGAAACGCTCCGGGGCGACTGTAACTTACATCGACTATGTCACCAAGGTACCATTCGAAAGATTAATCCAAATCCACGGGTTTTCTCTCAACGACGTGAAGGAGTCTCTTTTCAAGGCGTGCAACGCCAATAAGCCACCTTGCGGTGACATTCTCAGGACCGCTGATGACGAATGTAACCTTACCTTCAAAGGATATGTTTGTAACGGTGAAACATTTAGCAAGACCACCCTGCCAGTAATCCCAAACGACGAGATTTTCGATGATTTGGAGAATATGATCCTCCTCAAGAAAGGAAAGGAAGTTGGATTCCGTCTCATCATGGAGGATCCAAAGAAAAAGGCTTGAACTGTTTCCAGAGTAAGCTTTTGTTCTTTTTTTTCACATTCTCAACTTGATATTAACAAATGACTTGATTCCTTCTGAACAGGATTTGCAATTCAATCAATCTGTTGCCCACCGTCGTCCAGATGCGTTGGATACTGGTGAACATCATGAAGTTGAGATGTTGGTAAGTATCATCTCAACTTCTCTTTCTTTTCGACTGCAACTTATTCTTTGACTTATTCTTCTGGGACAGAGCATTGGAGTTAACAATGCCATCCAGGCTGAGCTCAACAAGCTCATGATCCCCTATTGCCACACCAACATTGGTGGCAGGGAGTGCATGGGTGATATCAAGCCAGATGATTCTACCATGGTGATATACTTGACCCATTCGATGTTTGAAGTTTGGGCAAGTGATATAGTAAGTTTTTTTATTTCTTTTACATTATCACTTCAAAAAACTTGATTAACTCATTTTTGATCGCTCTGACAGGTACACAAGCGTCATGGTGCTACCCAATTAAACCCACCTCGTCGCCTATTGTTCAAGTACGGTCCAATTGATCATGCGAAATCGAAATTGAAACCCGGTAATCCATCAGCACCTTGTTCTGGCTCGGCCGTATCTCAAATTCCGATGGTCTCGCTTGGGAATGGCCTATTTCCATTCAACACCAACAATAACCAGCCCATTCCCCAACAATCTGCTCCTCGATCAGATTCTCCAGCCCCAAGACCTCTCCCAGAATTCGAACAATACCTTGAGTATTGCAAAATCAGTCCAGAAGATCATCACACTCGCAATCTACTCAAGACATACGACATCGTGAACTTTGAGATGTTCTTATCTTCGGCGCTTAACATCGAAGAGATGAAGCAGTTTGGCTTTCAGTTTGGTCCACGTGTTTGTCTTCACAAAAACGCGGTGTTATATCGACAACACCTCAAGAACGTAGCTCGTGGATGAGTCTAGTTTTACCTCGTGTCATCAAACAAAGTATTGACCTTGTCCTATTAAAGGGCCTATTGTTGTAGCTATAGTACAGTACACTATAAAATTACAACTGCTATATATTATTATCTGTTTAAGGTTCACGTCTATTCTGTAATGCAAATGTTCTTTAGTGAACAAATTGGTACTTCAAACACAAAGTTCCAAGTGAGATTTTTATCAATCAAAGAGTTCTTTGAACTTGAATTTGACTCGAAGCAAGAAATAGAATTATTTTGACTTTCCCAAGTTTTAATTCAAGTGAGGTTTCTCAAGTTGGAGTTTTAAGAAACATCTTGAAATTTGTGTCTTGAAACTCATTACTCACAACTCACAAGAGTCAAACTTCTCTTCTTCAGTTTAGGGTCAAAGGCACAGGAGAAATTACACAAAAATCATTTCATTGATCACTTTTGCAAAGACAACATAGAGACATCTACAACAACAAATAATTTTTATCATAATATTCTGTAAGACTACTTTAAACCCTTATCAACATCAACTGTTTTCTACTTTGATACCCCTCTTCATTCTTGATTACGTGGTCTGTAACCACAGGTCGTGTATAAGCTAATGATGAAATTGCTAGTGCAAACATCACTCATAACTTGCTTGAGACATTTCAACTTGTCTTGAGCCACTGCAAGCAAGCCATTACGTCGAAGCGAAGCCTTGAAGATATCGAATACTCGCTCGATGGGATTGAATTCCGGTGAGCAAGGCGAAGTATAAATTAATAAGACTCCTGCGTCTTCACACAAGGCTTCGATTGATCCGCGGTGATGGATAGTCGCATTATCCATCACCAGAACCGAATTTCAATTTGGATATGGATGCATAACAGGTAACTTGAACAACCATTCTATTGTCAGCTTTGTTGTTGAATATGAAGAAAGAGACATGAAACAACTTACTAAAACATGTTTCAAGAATGCTTCGAATTCGTTTCGACGGTAAGCATTGAGCTTGGCATTGACCGCTAATAAGCCCATCTCGCAAATCGCAGCCAAGATGCTGTAGTGAGAGCCGTGTCTCGACCGTTTCAACGCTTTCGGTCGTTTGCCTTTCTTGGACCGAAGGTGATTGTGTTGTACATCTGGTAATTTTAAACCAGTCTCATCTGAGCCAAAGTTGAGAAGAAACAATACAAATCCAAATCAGGTTTAAATCTTCCAGAAGAGAGAAAACGAAGAAAAACTCACCTAAGAATACCAAGTACTCAGATGGGATATGAGCAATAGCCGCAGAGAATCTCGCTTGTAATACAGAAGATTGATTTGGATCCACTTTGGCGACCTTGTGAACGGTAAGAAAGAGACGTTCTTTCAAGTCGTTGGCGATGGTTTGTCGACAAGCCAGTAGATCAGTATGATCGTACATGGCTTCTTGAATCTCGTCAAGGAACAGACAGGGATCGTTATTGATGAGTTCAACCATGAACTCTCGATCTTCGTCAGAGTAGAGCGTTGGGCGGCCTCGTCGGTCATAAGTAGCCGGGTTGCGAATCACCGCGTGAGTATGAGTGTACAAGGCGTTCCATTGCACAAAGGACTTGTCCGAAATCGTGGTAAGGAGCTCTTCGTTGATTGATTGAGGTGATTGTCCAGATACGAGTTTGTGAATAGCAATGACTTTCAGCTGAGGACTGTACGCCACAAATCCCATGGCTGGGTAGACTCAATGAAGTGAAACAATGAGGTCGAAGTTGAATGGTAGATGGTGGAAGAGGGATGTGGTGGCAGGT
Organism: Melampsora larici-populina 98AG31; assembly: GCF_000204055.1. Taxonomy (NCBI): domain Eukaryota; kingdom Fungi; phylum Basidiomycota; class Pucciniomycetes; order Pucciniales; family Melampsoraceae; genus Melampsora; species Melampsora laricis-populina. The sequence goes on from NW_006768774.1 coordinate 1,299,549, forward strand.
GGATGACTGAAGCAGTCTGACGCGGCAGGCTGTTTAGCCTTCCCCGTTTGAAGGCTATGCTTATAAATTTCGTCTGTATTGAAAAAAAAAAAAAAAAACCTCGAGATTTGGCCAAGCAAATCTTGAATGACTGTACAGTCGGTGACAAAAAGTTTACGTACCTGTACTATAACTGACCGATTTGGCAACTCTCAAGAAGCATATTGTACTCAACATCTCATGTACTTCTATACCTTAAAGCACACGGTCTAGATGGCCACTTGTCAGAGTATCTATGATCAAATTTCAGGATGTGTAATTGTAATGTAGACTCTAGAATACAACAATTTTTACCAGCGAGTGTGTCTACCCTTTGCCTTGATCACAGCCTTGATCCGATCAGGCATGGATTCAACCAAAGCTTGAAGCTTGCTCTGAGGGATTGCTTTCCACTCGGTAAACAGGGCTTCACGCATTTCTTGAGGTGTGCGAGGCTGATGTTTTTCAGAAACATTCCTTTTCATTATGTTCCAGAGGTTCTCAATCGGGTTCAAGTCTGGACTGTTTGCTGGCCAATTTAACTTTGTAATTGAATGTTGATCTCTCCATTCTTTTGCCACTTTACTTGTGTGTACCGGGGCTCCATCCTCCATCAAGATAAGATTGCGTGGACAATTAGGTGAGCTGATAAATGGTTCAATGATGCGTCGATAGATCAAATTGACAAAATCGGGTCCAGATCGACGTCCTGGGGGCATTATGGTCATCGGCAAGCGAATTTCGGCTGTGAATGCGCCCCAGATCATTACCGAAGTTCGTCCACTCTTGAAACTTGGTGCTAAACAATCTTGGTTGTATTTTTCACCGGGCTTACGCCACACCCGAACCTTCTTTGCAGGCTTTCCTATTTCAAAAGACGACTCATCGGTCCATATGACCTTCTTCCAATCATTGTAAGTCCAATCTTTGTACTGTTTAGCAAACTGAAGACGCCTTAGAATGTGTTGGCTCTTGAGATAAGGCTTGACTACTGCCACTCGAGAGTTAAACCCAAGTCTTCGAATTTCTGATTGGATCGTTTGAAGACTTGCTTTAATTGGTAGTTTGCTAGCGATCCAGGCAGCTGAAGCGTGTTGGTTTTTTTTTAAAATTCGCTTCAAAGTTTGCTGATCACGTTCTGAGAATTTCTTCGGTCTTCCGAGTGTTTTTGAGGTCGTTGATACGCGTTTTTTACGGTCATTGTAGATGACCGTGTAGACAGTAGACTTGGGATGGCCTAGTTTTTTAGCAATTTGAGTGCCAGGAATGCCAATTTGGTGCATGTAAACGATGGAAGCCTTTCGGGTGGGAGAAAGGGTGCAGGTCTTCATTTTCTAAGAGGTTTGGGGTTGGTATAGAGAAGATGCTCGAGGACAAAAACACTCATAGACCTCACTGCACTATTACATATGTAGTCGAGGTACGTAAACTTTTTGTCACTGACTGTACATCCCCAGGGTAAATCTGATGATTCTATGCCCAAATTCATCTGAGAAAGTGTTGGGCACAAGTTTTTCACATCTCATGTGATCTTGATCTGATGTACCAAGTTGCACATAGAATCACCACAATCACCCTGAAGATGTAAGATTGTATATATGTATATCTATTGGAGTCCGTAATCGTTAACATCCCATTTTTATTAAACCTCACAACCGGGGTCCGCATTGGTTCTAGCATTACTTGTAGTTGGTACAGAGTATTAACATAATGGAATCGGTGTAAGGCGAGTGACACCTAGGCAAGGAGAAGGCGTGAGCCTCATCTCGAAAGAAGTGCAACAAAATTGGCAAACGACATCCCCCCAACGGAGGGATTCGCGCCAAGTGCTGCGAGAGCTCTATGACGAGCTCAGATCAAATTTCCTTTTTTTTCCTACGTCGTTTGTAAAACTCTTTCCGTTGTCCCAAAAACAAAATTACAAAAAGATTTTTTCCTCATATCTAAGAAATATCGTTATTACTTTCTTCATATCAAATTCACAAAAAATTATCGTTATTGTCTAGTTCAATTCAAATAATTTCTTTCTTCAGTTCGATATTTTATCGTTTGTTTTTTGTTTTCCCGCCCACCACCCTCTGTCAGACAAGGGTTAAGTTTCGGGCTGCCGCTATCATTTTCTCTTTTTCTGCTACGCTCTCAGAAGCGGGGAGCCCTCCAGTGGAGCGGCTCAGCGCCTAGTGTGGCCACCCTCAGTGCTTCCCGATCCGTACATCCGCTTGCTGCAATCCAGGCCCCAGGGCCAGCCTTTTCGAGTAACCCCCTCACACCGTCCGATGCCAACAGAGCCACACCTATTCCACATTTTCGTCTCTCTTTTCTCTTCGTTATCTTATTTGTTTTGACTCGTCCCACGTGTCCACGGTGTACAGAGGTCACCTGATTTTCCGCTCATGGGTAATCAAAAATCCCCGCGAAAAATAAGTTTTTTGTAGTGGTAGGGAAAACTAGCGGTGGACGCGTGTGGACGGGAGTGGCATGGAAAAGCCTTCTCAGTCAGGCTCGTGAGAGCGGCCACGTGTGTGTCTTATAACATAGTATAAGAGCTGCCGCTGGTGGAAGGTAGGGCACGTGAGCTAAGGAATGTAACAAATTCACATGGAGGAATACGGACGCAGGTGAATGGGACTTTTCAGACACTTCTTGAAAGATAGACTTGAATAGACGATGTCCTTGAGATACGGGGAGAGCGATCGCATGTTTGACTGGCCTGACGAGAGAGAGAAACTCGGCAAGCCCAGAGAAAACACCGCATCCATGTGACAGCGAATTCCCTCCTGCCATCCAGTCGCACCCGCGTCTCCGTAGACAAACGAAGAGGATGTCCCTCGCCTTTTCCCACAGCGCGTTTGAGTTTAGCAAACGCAACTGTTCCCCTCTAGTGCCAGCTTTTGCAAGTAACATAAGTACTTACTAGTAGATAGAAATTAACAGTGTAGACATCTCCTATGACATTACTCACATTCACATACTAGAAGCAAGAAAAGGAATATGCAGGTGTAATTGAGATAAAACATTACTCACATTCCCATACTAAGTACTTAAGAAAAGGAATATGTGGGTTTTAAGGCAAGACTATAAACTTATCAAAGTCCCACGCTCGCGCCTTCGCGAGTAGGCGCGAGCGTGGGACTTTGATAAGTTTAGCAAGACTACTGCATATTTGTAATGATTTGAATTATGTCAAAAGATAAGTATTACGTAAAAAGAAAGAGAAATTAGAAGAATTAGTTAGTGTTTCCTTATCGAATTACCAAATTGCTCGAGTTTTGCGGGAAAACTCGGACAAGCTTTTCGAGAACAACAGTATCGAATTCAAATCTGTAGAAGAATTAGTTAGTGTTTCCTTATCGAATTATTAACGTAATTCACACCCTACTCTACATATCGATTCTTCGACAAGGCGTGAGAAAAGTTGAGGAATCGATGTTCTCTATGTAGTTTGAGAGGCAAAACTATAACTTTGGATCCTAACTTTGAGGCAGAAGTTACTTATGATTCATGAAAACGACATCATGTACTTATCAAGTCGGAGAGATTCACACCCTACTCTACATATCAATTTCTCGACAAGGCGTGATGTCATGAATGTCCACAATGAAAGTAAGCATGAGAGAGCATGAGAGTCTGACAGAACTGCTCGTCAAATGATTATAAAATCCACTGCATCTCTTCTACATTTTCCCCTCATCGCAGTCACACTAAACCTCACCAGCCGACTTCTTTAGTTATCTTCATCATCCAATCTACGTCCAAAATATTTTACGACCCATCATGCAATTCCTCAATAAAATCATCTTCATGTGTGTTACTGTCATCTCTTTGGCTGCTGTTCAGGCAGCTCCAATTCCCGACCTCCTTGGACTTTCGCTCGGGGTCGAGGCTGGGGTGCAAGTCGGGGTCGAAGGCGGAGCTTGTGCACTAGGCCTCCTCTGTGTAGCAGCTGAGGTGGGGGTTAGTGTCTGAGGTGTATCATGTATGTTTTATTTTTGTTGACAACCTGATGGCAGACTATTGTACAAGACACTGATGGTCTTGTCCTTTGACTATTTCGAATGCTTTCGATCGATCTTCAGCTTTTCGAAGAAAGGAAGTGGTTATCATTCCCCTCAAATCGATCTCACCAGCTCATAATACATTTGGCACGATGATCGCTCCACTTTACTCTCATATATTTACAAATGGTCTTCAAGTCAAATCAATTTAATAATTTTCACTTTTAGATCTTGGATAGCTTTAATCTTGTGAACTTGATGATGTTCTTGACTTCATACTTACACTGTTTGAAAAGCTTTCCTTTGTATACTTTCACTTCTATATCTTTCACATTTACGATTCTTAGAGTCTCAATCGGCTTGTCATGAAGATTCCCAGCTTTTGTTTTCCGGGTATCAATTATCTATCAATTTTTTATCAAGCTAGAATGTCAAGTGTGTTATTTTCATCATCTTTCTCATTTGGCTACTCCTCTTCCTCTAACGAACTTTTAAGATATTTTGTTTAATGAATGAATACGAAACTATCGGATTTGGTTCAAAGCTCAAACAAAAGGAGTTGGATTTACAATTCGAGCCGTATATGACCCACCTCCTTAGTCTCCTTATCACCAGGTATAAACTCGTCGACCAATCTACATGGTGGGATATACATATCATAAACCCAGACTACAATGAAGTACCCAAGTTGATAAAGGTAAGTTGCAAAAACCCAAAGGGTTGATCCTTGAAAAGTTGCATCAATCATTGCCGACAAGAATAAAAAGATACCGATATTCAACTCCCTTGCTCAACTGATGAACTGTATTGTTAGAAATTTTGGAAGGAACGAATTTTTCTTCAGACAAGTAATACCTCAGATAGTCAGTTGATCATATTATGAAATTCAAGATGAATCTCTTTCAGCCTATCGTGTTCCTTCACTTGATAAGGATACAACTTGTTTCTTGAACATGGAATGTTATGATGACAAAGGATGGTTGTGGAGGCTTTACGTCACATCAAAAATTGATCAATCAAACTCAATATCACCATTGGTACGTCTCCTACTCATATCTCCAACAAAACTCACTGACTATGCTGTCCTACATAGGCAGTCCGGACATACCAATTCAGTTTGACTGAACATGATGTATTGTGTAAATGTGCCAGAAGAGTGGTTTTGTGAAGACTGTGCCTTATCTAAAGGTCATTGACTATGTTATTCAAGTTCATTACCAAAAGCTACTTATCCTTTGCAAGTTGTTTATAGTGATCTTAGTGGAAAGATAGCTGTTCCTTCTGAGGGGGGAGGTCATTATTACTTCTAAAAATATTTACATAATGAAATCAAATGATGAGACTTTTGCATACTTCCAAAAATTTAATGCTAGAGTGGAAATTTTTCACAATCAAAAGATTGTAAGTTGGGTTAATGGGTGGCGGAGAATATATGTCTAAGGCATTTCTTAAGTTACTCTCTGACAATGGCACAACCTCTTATATAAGTGTGTCATATACTCCTTAACAGGATCCTGTTGCTGAGTGTGCCAACAGAATTACAACTGAGAAATCCCAAACACTGTTACAACAAGCTCCCTTGCCTCACTCTCTCTGGGGAGAGGCAGTATTGACGTCCATTTTTCTAGAGGACGCAAGTCCTATGGCAAAAATCAAAAATCAGACGCCATACGAGTTATGGTTCGGACGTCAGTTGTGTGTGCAGCTATTATACAAAGCTGACAACCTGATACTCACAGGTATAAGTCTTGTTTGTTTAGTTAGTGATGATAATAATTAAACTTGAACATTTTTTTCTCGAAAATCTTCCTTACCTTCAGATTGTCTCTTTACCTTTGTCAGGGTGGCTACCTAAAGGGCACTAGTAAGGTCTAGAACTTACGTAGTTAATTCCTGACTAAGGCTCTATTCCCCTGGGTACGTGGAATAGGTACTGCTAATGTGAACTATATATTACAAACAATAAGTTGTACGTTAATACTTCTGAAGATATCAAATAATAAGAGCTCTTCACGACTAAAACCACGGGCCTACTGAGAGAGACAGTAGAGGATGGTCAATCCTAGACCCGAGTTTTTACTCTGAAGCAATAAGCTTAGAGTTGCCTGCTAACTAAATAGACAGGGATCTCGTATAACTTCACGTTATGAGAACTGAGGATATTGACCAGATAGGAGGAACTTACTTTAGATCTAGTAAGCAATAAGTAGTCTTGGGAGAACTGATGATTAACCGTTGGAAAGTATGTGATCAAATAGGTAACTGGAAACTGTGACTAAGTATTTAAGACAGAGGTAATAATGATTCAAGAATAATCTAGGATCAGTATACTGGCGATTTCGAGAGAAAACAGATTTGAAGGTAGATACGTTTATTTTACGAAGTCAACTTGTTAGGATAGCTAGTATGGTTATTTTAAGAAGTGGAACGGATAAAGGATTTTAAAATATCATTTCTAAGCAATAAGGTATTTTAAAATGGTTTATTACGCTGGACTTCGAGAAAAGGAATACTAACGTTCTTAAGAAATTGGATGTGTAAAATTCGATGCCCTTTCTTCTAGTCAGCTAAGAAGAGGGCTTCTTATAGCTTTCAGGTTACATTCATTATGTAAATTTGTATGCGTACTACTTCAATACTTCTTATAGTACTTCGTACCTTTGACATCTTCTTCTATCGATGATATATTCCTTGAGCAGTAAACATCTACTCCTTAGGTAAGTTTTTATATACGTAATGACGGATTTTCTCTTTGCTAGTTTATTTACGTACTTGGCTAGTCTTTGTTGTGATCACTTCTTATAGAACTTGTCATTTGTTTTCCGGCCGGTTCTCTTGGCTACTCTTTCTTTGTTAGCGTTGACCAGTGGTTCCTACGTATTTCAATTAAGTTGCTTTTAGTTATTGTCATAACTTCATACTTCTTCTCCTTCCGGGTCAATATTCTTACTTAGCATAGTGAAGGTGTAGATGAGTGATTTCAAATTATGCTGGTTATTTGTTTTATATTACTTCTGCTTCATACTAGACCTTTGAAACTAGGTCCTATAAGTTGTTTTCGTTGAATCTTTGAGACTAGATTCCTAAGGTGTGGTTGTAGATAAATCTACTTTTTAAATTATGTATATATATTTTTATTGTTTTATCATTTTAATATAGACTGAGAGTTTAGTGATTATACTTATGTTATCTTGTGAAGTTCTTCTGGTGTTCTTTATCTTACAAGACACTCGAGGACTGACATTCCCCAACCACAAGGTGGAGTTTTCCACTCTGATTTTTTACATTATTGTCGTTTAGATACTCTGTATCTCCTCAGCAATAGCGTTGCTTGTGATATATCTTTCATTTCTAACCATTGGTCTCTGTCTGCTGTACTGTTCTTGAATCTAACAAGGTAAAACCGTACATCTTTGCCGTTCAGTCAAACAAGCTTCTCGTCAATGATCTTCTGAATTTCTCCTTGGACTTCGTCTTTGATGGGTATGTCCGCCGTATCTGACACTTTCCTATGTGGGAACTTCTTCTCATCTGATTTTTCGTATCTCTTTAGTAATGATACTGGAAATGTCGGGTGTTTCCTTTCAATCTTTCCTGTAAGTATAACTTCTACTGCATTTTTTCCATGAAGCTCTTTGATAACAAACGGTCCTATGAACGCTTCTTTCAGCTTTTTGGGTCCTTGGAGGTTGTTGAAATTGATGGTCGATATTAAGACTAATTCTCCAACTTTGAAATCAGGTTCTTTGTGGGTCTTATCCCATCGTTCTTTATTATATTTAGTTGAATCTTTTATACATTCCTCTGCGTGCATTCTAGCTCTAGTCAACATCGTATGAAAATTTGATGCTGTTGGATGGAAGGTGGAGTCTTTTGGTCTCAAGAAGTCTTTAGGAGTTCTTATATTAAATCCTTGCTCTATTTCGAATGGTGTTTTTCCGGTAGTACTATGTGTAGACGTATTGTATGCAATCTCTAATGCTGGTAGCAGTGTCTTCCAGTCGTGGGTGTATCCTTCGCCATCTTTGAATGCAAGGCCGTAGCCGCAATACCTTCTAATCAAGTCTTCGAGACTGCTTATCATCCTTTCCGCTAGGCCATCTGTTTGCGGATGGTATGCTGTTGACATAGACAATTTTGTTCCTGTCAGCGAGTACAGACCTTTCCAGAATTCCGAGGTGAATTTGGGATCTCTGTCGCTGATTATAACTCGCGGTAGCCCTGCGTCCGAAATTATCCTTTCCCAAAATAATAAGGCTATGTCCATTGCTGTAGCGTTTTTATGGCAGGGTAAGAACCGGCATCTTTTCAAAAATCTATCGACTACTACTAGAACACAGTCCACATTATCGTGTCCTGCTGCTGGTAGGCCAGTGACAAAATCCATATTAATAATCTCCCATGGGACTTTAGGTTCTGTTATCTGTTGAAGAAGACCTAGTTTCTTACCCGTGGTTTGGTTTGTCTTTTGACATGTATTGCACGTAATGACATATTCTTCTGTGAGCTTTCTCCAGTTCGGCCACCAAGCCGTTTGCTTAACTCTGTCCAGCGTTCTGTCTAGAGATAGATGTCCTGACATCACGTCATCGTGACAAATTTTTAATATATCTGTGATTGTTGTTTCTGACGTAATTACCATGACACACGAATGCTTTTCTCTGTGGTATAATACCCCACTCAATAGTGTAAACCTTCCTTCTTCAAAGGACTTCTTCCAAATTCCGTCCAAAGACGATGTTAACTCATGTACTTTGTGATCTGCTCTAAGTATTTCGACCAATTTCACTGTGTTTGGTTCTGACTTATAATCTTCTTTAATCTGTTCAAAGAATTCTTCTGATAGGTCTGATATGCTGATTCCCATAATGGGTATATCTCTAATATCGTCTTCTGGTTCCCAGGCTGGGTTGCTCTCATTATTATCTAGAGCCATTCTGCTGAGAGCGTCAGCGTTATCATGTTTCTTTCCTTCTCTATGGGTAATTGTCATACATGATCTGTATTCTTGGATCGCTATCTGCCATCGTAACATGTGACGGTTTGGAGTTTTCATGTTTAAAAGGGCTTTCAACGCTGTACAGTCTGTTATGACTTCGAAAAATGCTCCATCAAGATAATAATGGAATTTATCTAGTGCCCATACTAAGCACAAGTTTTCTAACTGCGTGGCTCCGTAGTTTAACTCAGATTGTTTAAGCTTCCTTGATATACAACCAATCAATCCTTCATAGGGTTTCCCGTCGATTATCTGAATCTGTTGCAATGTCGCACCTAAACCGTCGAAGCTTGCATCGACATATAATTTGAATGGTAGTTTAAAGTCTGCGTGTAACAGAAAAGGGGCTTCTGTCAGTCTCTTCTTTAAAGTGTTCCATGACTCCACTCTATTGTGTGTCATTTCAAACGATACTCCTTTCTGGAGAAGTTTATATAATGGGCCGCTTACTCTAGCGAATCCCTCCAAGTGTGACCTGTAGTAGTTCGCGAAACCTAAGAAAGATTGTACTTCTTTCACTGATTGAGGTATCTGCTTCTGTAATACCACTGCTACTTTGTTCTGATCTATCGCGATCCATAGTCCCGATACCACATGTCCCAGTGCTTTCAATTCTTGAAATGCAAAGTTTGTCTTTTGTAGAGATATGGTCATTCCCATTTTAATTATTTTCTCGAACACTTGGATCAGTCTACGCAGATGCTCTTCCCATGTTTTCGAAAATACAATAATATCGTCAATATAGATGATAAGCCATCCCTCACTCAGTTCAGCAGCGAATTCGTTGTCCATCATCCGTTGAAAGTGAGCTGGTGCTCCTTTAACTCCAAACGGCATACAAAGGTATTTGTGAATTCCTTTATGTGAGATAATACGTAGCATTTTCCTGGTCTCTTCATCCAGAGTATTCTGATGAAAAACCTTCATCACGTCCATTGTCGAGATGTACAATGCTGCTCCTAAATTCGTCAGGCAATGTGATATTCGCGGCATGGGATATCTGTCTGGTACGGTAAACGTATTCAATGCTCTAAAATCCCCACACATGCGGGATTTCCCGTTGTGCCAAGCAATAATAACAGGTGTAGTAATGTCAACATCTTCGTCAGCTCCTACTTTCCTAATGATACCATAACTGATCAACTCGTCTAAGTGTTTCTCAATCTCATCTCGGCTCCATGGGCTTGCTGGATACGCCTGTTTCTTAAGAATTGGTGGATAAGGTTTTTGTACTGTCAATCTTAGTTTAAGCTCATGGCCTACTATAGTACCTATAGGGTTTTTACTGTATGCGAAAGCTTTTCGATATTTCCTCATAACTGCTTTCAAAGAATGTAGTTCTGATGACTTCAGTCTGGGAGATATGTTGCAGTCACCTATGGTTTTCTCAAATTCTTCGTCTACCTCTTGGATTGCTGATATTTTTCCCTCTTTCAGAAGGCTGAGAAGAAATTTCTTCTTTTTATTCTCATTCCCAATGGTAAAGAATTTTTCTTTGCTATGCACTATGTCTATTCCATACAATCTCAGGTATTCTCCTCCTAATATAAAGTAATTTGATGACGCATTTTCCATAACAACGAATTCTGGCATGATCCTCACAGATCCCAGATGATGTGGAAACACTATCGGTATCTCTATGATCCCTAGAGCCTTAAGCTTCCCATCACATCCTCTAAATGTCATCGTGCTGGGTGGTAATATGTTCTCTTTCCACTCTGGGAATATCATATCTAGATAGTTTGTTCCCACAATCGAGCACGCTGCTCCACTGTCAAGCAATATGTTGGCCTCTATTCTATTATCTAATAGCACTGTCGTGATACAGTGATGGCCTATTTTATGGGCTCTTCCTCTTGCTGGTTTACTCATCAATAGTCTAGCGTCTGATATTTGCTTTGACTTAATTTCTCCGTCCCATTGCTGCGGGGTAGCTGCTTGAGACTGCAGTTCAGCTATATCTAGCCCATCACCTGGTTCAGTGGTAATCGTCGCTATTACTTGAGTGGATTTTTCTCGTGCGCGGTTGCTGTTGTATTTGTCTAACGTCCACAGCTTAAATGAAAATGATTCGTTCGTTTCCCATATTCGACACGATGATTCTCTTCCCATATGAATGGTCATTTCGAGTTCTTTCAAACTTTGACATCCGAGTCTTAAAAATATCGAAGGCTCGTCTTCTGTGATAACGAAGTTCATATGTATAAAACATGGTCTCGTATCATGCTCTAGTTTGATAGGTAAATTTATTGATCCTATCTTTCCGTATTCTGATTTTTCGTCAGATGTATGTAAATCTGGAAGCGTGCTCATATCTGTTTCCCACGTTGGCCAGCATTGTTCTAAAATGAATTTTGGAATCGTCGAAATTTGCTTGGAAGTGTCTATCAACATCACTTCCTCGAATCCTCTGATAGATATCCTGAGGAAGGTATCAATATCTGATGTTGGGAGTTTTCTTCGAGCGATAAATGGAGTTATTGGAATTGAATTAGCCATCGATTCTGCTTTGCTGATGTTGTTTGCTAACGTTTCAAGGGATATTTCTTGTGTCATGTGTGTAACATCTTCTTCACTTTCAGTGTCTGTATCGTTTTCTTGTAATACACCATCCCCTCGCTGGAACATGTCGACATTGCTAATGCAGAAATCTTCTCCGTCATCCGAAGTTTCACTATTTATCGATTTTTGTATGGATTCTCCTTGCTCCGACATCTCGTCGTGATATGAGAGCTGATCTTCTTCGCAGTTCACTGCGTTGATTGGTTTTTTGCCATACCGCTGTCTATCTCCTCGACTCCTGAAGGGTGATCTGAAGGCATTCTTTTGCTCGGTCTCCATAGCTTTGGTCGAGTCTGGATCTTTTGATCTAAAGTCTTTCGTAAAGGATCCTCTCAGATCTTTGTTTACTTCTCTCGGAAAAGAACCTCCGCCTTCTCTACTGTTACTAAAGGTGACTCTCAAGTTACTTGCTTTGTCTGTTATCCTTCCTATAGAGGTAGTAGTTACAATCTCTTCAAAGATATTCATGAACGCTTCGAAATTCGATCGATCTTTGATTCTCGATTGGATCGCATGTTCTAGTTCTCCGCTACATAGACCTAGTATTTTGTCTATATGTTCTGATGTTGTTAGAAAAGGCCACGCTGCTTCTAATCTTTTGCGTTGTGATAGTAGCCAAGGGTTCGGTCGAGATCTGTACTCGTTCTTGAATTTATCACGTTCGAATGCTGATGCCATCCTCCTTTTCCACAAAGGTGTTCCGAAGTCTTGCATGATTGCTTTCTTCCATTCTGCCCAGCTTGTTTTGAGCATGGTTTTCTTCTTGCTTTGGTACCAAGCACGTGCTGTACCTGTCATCACTACCGCCAGCTTACATGTGATTAAAGCGTCCGGCATATTGAACTCCTCCTGAACTCCGTCTATCCAATCAATCCAATCCAGGTGATTATATTCCCCTTCACCGGTGAATCTCGGCCAATCCCTTGATTGTGAATATTCTTTACGTAGTAGCTTCAGGATTTCCAGGTCCATTTGTGATCTCTCGCTCGTCTTAGTCATGCTTGTCTTTTCTTCGAGTCTTATACTCTCTTCTTGCTCTGCATATCGCCTTTCTGATGGATGTGTTACTTTAGGTATCACATCGAATTCGTGTGCGAACGGGTTGTTACTATTTGCTACTGTTGCATCTGGAACAATGTTCTGTAAGATGCTTTGTTCTCCAGTTTGAGTTTCTATTTTCGTTGTTAGCTTGTCTATTGATGATAATATTCTTACCACATTTCGATGTATCAACGAGCAGGTCAAACTTTGCTCTATCATCTTATCGTCTATTATTTTGACTAGTCCTGCTAAGTGTCGGCTATTAGCTTCAACTATCTCTTTATTTACCATGATTGTATTGGACATTATATCGTCCATACTATCAAGATGGTCACTTAAAATCTTATTCGTTTCTTCAAATGTGCGTTTCCTGTCGCTCTCATTTATGCTTTGTCGCATTTCTTCGAAATGTATGTTCATTTCGTCGTTCAGAATGTTCAGACCTAGGTCCCATTTCTTATTCAGTACCGTTATGGATTCTTCGATTTTGTTCTCAATATGATTTTGCAACGGATAATTCTTGTTTCTAGGTCATATCGATGATCGTTCAAAGAACTCATGGATTTGGGCGACAAACTTTCGGTTTGTAGTCTTAGATCTCTAAATTTAGTGTTGAGACTTTTCTCTGCTTCTACTGAGACAGAACTCTTATCATCTACGATTTCTCTAGGAACTTCTTTGTTGAAGAGTGGTGGTGTTTTTACTTCTGTTTCTCGCAGAATTTGCTCAATGCTCTTAGAGTTTTTAGCCGATTTCTGTAAATCAGCTAAGAATCTATCTTTGTCGAACTTGTTATCAGTTCTTAAACTCATCTGGTCTTTTTTCTCATGTTGAGAAACGATTTCGACACTATGCTGTGTTTGAGTTATTTGTCTCTGATGCGGCAAGTTTTTGGCACTTTGAACAATGTTTTCATTGATTACAGCAGAGTTTGAAGTGACGATATCTACAGTAGTACTGGGAACTTGAACAACATTCTTCGTGACAGGCATAGGTTGAGGATGAACAATTGGCATAGGTTTAACATTCACAGAAGAGGATCTTACAACGTTGGTATCATCGTACTTAGGAACTAGATCGCTTATAAATCTATGAGATGTCAAGAATGGGCTAGGGGTGGTATAGAAAGCTTTACTCATTGTTGGTGGTTCTGCTTCCCTTTCCCTTTGTTGGGACCTCTCATCCCCTTCACAGCTCGATAATAAGCTCGGCTGAACGACAACATCTGTTGCATATTGTGGGCTTTGTCCTCTGCTTGGGCTGGTCTGTTGTAAGGGACGTTCGTCGGTTTGTGCGCTTGGTGTCTCGTTGGACCTGTGGATGGTCCTGCTTGGGTTTGTTGGTGATTCTGATCTTGCTGCGGTTTGAGGTACTGCTCTTTGCCGATGAACCCTCCCAAGGTCCTCGCTAGAAGGTTCTTCTCTTCCTCGTAGGGGTCCCAAGGGTGGCATAGCGTCTTCACCGCTTCCTCGCCGATCAGAATCTTCAGAGTTTCGTGAGTCGATTTCCACAACTTCAGATAAATCATGATGTTCCGAGTGTTGTTGGGATTCGACGTTTGCGCATTTCTCCACTTGGTGAAGTGGTACTCGTGCAACTTCACTATATGATCTTGTTGTTCCAAGTCCTGAGCCTCCTGGATCTCCTGGATTGACGGTTCTGGTGGTAGGTTTGACTGCATTGGAACATCCTCGTTTACTCCCGATCGAGCTAGATCTTCTGATGGAGTCTGAGTAGTTGGGCCTTTCGAGGCTGCTGACTCTGGATGATTTACGAGGAGGCATGTCAGATCACGTCTTTATAGGCCGGACTTCTTATTTGGTAAAAAATATTTACCAGATGGATCTGCGGACAAAGTCTTCGTCGTCGTCGTACCCGTGGTATGAGGAGCTGGGGCTGTCTGGTTGCTGTGGTTCTGGACTGACAAGACTGATGGGGTTGTCCCTGCTGCCTGAGTCTGTTCGGATAGGTCTTGATTGGAATTGCTGTTCTTGTTCACTGTTGTAGTCTTATGTTAGTACTCGTTAATGCACAAATGATGCACTTGGTAATTACGACTAACTTTCGGAGTTTTTCCGCTTCTGATTCAAGTCTCTTGATAACTTCAAGTATATCACCTATGATATCTGTCTTATGATACTTTGATGCTTGGATCTCGACTAAGGGATTAATTACCTTCCTTAGCTCTCTGCTAATATCAAGAAGCTCCAATGCTGTTGAATTCGTTGATCGCGAAATTTTGTAAGATGAATTGGACTCTTGGGTTTAGAATATGAATTCCGAAACAGGGGTTGTATATTTCGTCGCTGAAAGGGTTTTCGTGTACGAAATCAAAATACGGTAACTGTTGAAATAGTTCTAGTGAACGTTGATTTATTAATTCGAAAGAGATTTTCGGAAAAAATAGAAAGAAGCTTTTTTTTTAAACGGAAGAAAAGGTAAAAAGGAAAATGATAAAAAAAATTTATGGGTTTTAATATTATATCTAAAAAAAACTAAAAAAAAAAGAATAGTTTTTATTAGACTCGGGTTATTAAACACGCGATGAGGCCCCCAATTGTCAGGGTGGCTACCTAAAGGGCACTAGTAAGGTCTAGAACTTACGTAGTTAATTCCTGACTAAGGCTCTATTCCCCTGGGTACGTGGAATAGGTACTGCTAATGTGAACTATATATTACAAACAATAAGTTGTACGTTAATACTTCTGAAGATATCAAATAATAAGAGCTCTTCACGACTAAAACCACGGGCCTACTGAGAGAGACAGTAGAGGATGGTCAATCCTAGACCCGAGTTTTTACTCTGAAGCAATAAGCTTAGAGTTGCCTGCTAACTAAATAGACAGGGATCTCGTATAACTTCACGTTATGAGAACTGAGGATATTGACCAGATAGGAGGAACTTACTTTAGATCTAGTAAGCAATAAGTAGTCTTGGGAGAACTGATGATTAACCGTTGGAAAGTATGTGATCGAATAGGTAACTGGAAACTGTGACTAAGTATTTAAGACAGAGGTAATAATGATTCAAGAATAATCTAGGATCAGTATACTGGCGATTTCGAGAGAAAACAGATTTGAAGGTAGATACGTTTATTTTACGAAGTCAACTTGTTAGGATAGCTAGTATGGTTATTTTAAGAAGTGGAACGGATAAAGGATTTTAAAATATCATTTCTAAGCAATAAGGTATTTTAAAATGGTTTATTACGCTGGACTTCGAGAAAAGGAATACTAACGTTCTTAAGAAATTGGATGTGTAAAATTCGATGCCCTTTCTTCTAGTCAGCTAAGAAGAGGGCTTCTTATAGCTTTCAGGTTACATTCATTATGTAAATTTGTATGCGTACTACTTCAATACTTCTTATAGTACTTCGTACCTTTGACATCTTCTTCTATCGATGATATATTCCTTGAGCAGTAAACATCTACTCCTTAGGTAAGTTTTTATATACGTAATGACGGATTTTCTCTTTGCTAGTTTATTTACGTACTTGGCTAGTCTTTGTTGTGATCACTTCTTATAGAACTTGTCATTTGTTTTCCGGCCGGTTCTCTTGGCTACTCTTTCTTTGTTAGCGTTGACCAGTGGTTCCTACGTATTTCAATTAAGTTGCTTTTAGTTATTGTCATAACTTCATACTTCTTCTCCTTCCGGGTCAATATTCTTACTTAGCATAGTGAAGGTGTAGATGAGTGATTTCAAATTATGCTGGTTATTCGTTTTATATTACTTCTGCTTCATACTAGACCTTTGAAACTAGGTCCTATAAGTTGTTTTCGTTGAATCTTTGAGACTAGATTCCTAAGGTGTGGTTGTAGATAAATCTACTTTTTAAATTATGTATATATATTTTTATTGTTTTATCATTTTAATATAGACTGAGAGTTTAGTGATTATACTTATGTTATCTTGTGAAGTTCTTCTGGTGTTCTTTATCTTACAAGACACTCGAGGACTGACAACCTTCTTGTTCAGTGTGTGCAGCTTTTACAAAGCTGACCACCTGATACTCATAGGTGAAATCACATTCAAGTAGAACAGCAAGCAGAGAGCTCTCAAAGCAAATATTAAATCTTCAAATCTTCCAAAAATACCCACGTGCAAGGTCTCCTCTTGGTCAATGATTTTTTCGCACATATTTGTAAGTAGAAATGATATGAACTCGTAAAAGATCAAATTGAAAACGTTACAAGCAGATTTCCAGATAATTTATAATAAGCAACATAAGAAAACACATACAAAAACATTGATCAAATAAATTAAACTCAATACCATGCAAAAAAAATCAAGTATTCCTATTAGTGGTCTCTGACCTAATGTACATGACTCATTCCACCTGCCTTCAATTTTAAAAAATCAAAAAAGCTTGAGGTGAAAACAATTCATTTTCCTTTTGTTTCCTTTTGTAAAGGATTTTTTTCATGCAAGCTCTGATCCATCTTCCTTGTTTCTTGACGTCTCTTGTTGAGGCTTCAATGTAGACGTTCCTTGTTCTTTGCCGACATATCCCATTTTATTTAAACAGGTTGCGGCTAGAAGGGTAGCTGCAAAACCATCCAAAACAAGTTTAATCCATGTATATCAAACCACGCATGAACAGCCTAAAAACCTCGGGAAAGGGGAGATAAATTCAAACGAGTTGCTTACCTAAAGCCACACTAGCAAAACAAGTCCATAATCCTGCCCTGATTCCGTACAAGAAAATATGCCTTGGTGCATCATGAAGCTCGGATCCCACTTCCACACCGTAGATCCGACCTTCAGATTTGGTCACTTCTACTTGAACAATAGTGGAGATACTTAAACCAATAGCTCTTCCGATCTGTGAAAAGGTTTGAAAGATTCCACCGGCTACACCTTGTTCATCTTTCGAAGCGATTTTGGCTCCATACATTGTACCTACTGCAAACTGGTCGTATTAAAGAAATGAAACAATCAGACCAATCCCTGTGGCATGCAAGTTCAAGCAACCAATCCTAAAAATTCGCGTTGACTCACCACAAAATCTGCACCGACAACGGAAAGCGCTATTGCTGGAAAGCTGTAACCCCAATAACTCGATTCAGGGTCTGCGATAGCCATAAGCAGGCAAGATATCTTTGAAAACGAGAGACCAGGGGTTCATGAGTTCATCTGAGCCTACTGATTTATGTAAGCCAATATGACTATGTCTTACCATTGTGCCCGCGCAACCGATCATGACAAGAATCTGAGCCGGCCATTTTTTAATC
Source organism: Melampsora larici-populina 98AG31 (assembly GCF_000204055.1). NCBI lineage: Eukaryota > Fungi > Basidiomycota > Pucciniomycetes > Pucciniales > Melampsoraceae > Melampsora > Melampsora laricis-populina. The sequence goes on from NW_006768774.1 coordinate 1,317,399, forward strand.
AAGAAACCCACAATCACATTCAACAAAACTCCGACAACAAGCCTGATTCACAAATCGATCAATGACATATCAGCTTGATATAATCGGTAAGTCTCACAGAGAGGAAATATGTCTAACATAGGTATGAATCGGACCACAGTCTCGGTCAAGTCCAATTCCAAATATTCTTCAAAACTGTCGGTAAGAAGAAGAATCCGCCGGATCAGTCAAAGAATAATTTTCAGTAGATAACAAGGTACTCAACAAGATATTCAAAAAATAATTGGCATCCACAAATCCAAACCAAAGTAATGCAGCTATACATTGCAAAACCCCAAAACATTCCCGTCTAAACATTGATAGTTTCATCAATGGATCTCCCCATCTAGTTTCATGTCGCTCCAGGTATGATTCCCAAGCCACAAAGCCAATCAAGAAAATCAAAGAGCCAAAGAATGGTCCCAATACTTCTCCTGATGCCCAACCGCTATCACTAGCTGTTGCGAGTGATACTATGAGCATTGCTAAACCCGGGATAATTAATCCTGCTCCAATCCAATCCACGGTGCTGCTCTTCTGTTGGACATCATCTGCTGGAATGATAAATGTGACCAAAATCATCACAAGTGTTGAGAAAGCCAGACAGAAATAGAAGAACTGCCACATAGAAATGTTAGTTTTTGGTGAAATCTCAGCAACTTTTTCGCGCGAAAGGTGCCAGAAAAACCCAAACGAACAGATCTCCAATGAAGCGCCGTCCTCTCAACAATAAATCCACCGACAAGTAGCCCCATGGCTGATCCAAGCGGTGCACCAGCCGAAAAGGCAGCATACGCGATTATGCGAATCTGCGAACCCACTTCAAAACTCCTGCCTAGAACTCCAAGAAGTGCAGGTGCGCTAACGGCGGAGCCGAGGCCCATTGCGGCTCTGAAGATTGATAATTGGATTGATGTACGGGCAAGTGCACTGGCAAGTGAAGATATTGCAAAGATAAAGAGACCGATTTGAAGGAAAAGCTTGTGGCCATACTAACAAAATCAAGAAGAGTGAGATGACTAGGATTTGAAGATAAAAAAAATCAATGGAATCTTCCTCACAATATCAGCTAACCGACCTGACAGGAGTAAAAAGCTTCCGTAGCCTAATGCGAAACCACCTGAGAGCCATTGAAGGTCGCAAGAGTTGATATCTTTGGGAAACATGAACAGATCATGTACAAATGAAACGGCTAGTAAGTTTGACATTCTAGGGTGTTTTTGAAGCGTAAAATGGGTATGACGATAAGTTAGAAAGAAATGAAGGGATCCTTAGCTTACCGAGTTCGCGTTGAATGACTGGCAAGATCACGTTGATGGCTAATTGAGACGAGTTCTGGAATGTTTTGGCAAGCGTCCATAGAAAAAGAACGCGATAAGAAATACTGTATGTGACGGGAAGATGGTGGCACCCAGTGTATGCTGTAATCCAAGCAAAATGAAAAGAAGGAAATTGACAGACGTTGACAATGAAAGCTGAGATGCAAACTGCGAGGATGGCAATGGATCGACATATGCTCAGTTGCGGGACAGCTTTTGGTGAAGCTAACGATTCATGATCCTTGTGTGCCACATGACTGCTGGAGCATGTTATATCTACGCAAGTGGCGTTAGGGGATATCGCTACTGATGATCTCGAAGTAGAATTCACGACTGTCATCTGCAACTTATGTAGGAAGGTCGACCAAGAGCGTAATTCACTAGCTATAAATTTAACCTAGATTAATGAGTCACCGATGCTATTTCTCGTCAATGGATTGTTGAAGGACTTCGAATGAATGAACCAATATCGACCTTCCTTTTATAATAGAGACTTCCGATAGTTGAGCATAAGTGATCATAACGAAATAGGGTTCTTCCAACAAGCGGTGTCCACTGAAGCTGGGTTTGCCAAGTGAGCACTGATACGCATACTCGTCATGATGCCTTTCCATATTCTTGATTTAGGGTCTTTAATCATTTCACTTGATCGATAGGACTATTTTAATTGGAATCATTTCGAGAAACCTTATAAAGCACAAGTTCATTTCAAAGTGTGATGTTTTCCAACGAATAAAAGAATATCCTACAAGAAATCAGAAACGTGATAAGTATCGGGATCAAAGTTAGATTGACTCTAATCACCAGAACAGAAAATGAAGGTCATGAATCGAGAGAAATCAATCTAACTAATTGCAAATTGTCTTAAATCCTATCAACTACAAAAATCGATTTACAACTTTTGAAGTGGTTAGTACTCATGGTGTTTACTTGCTTCAGATATTAAAATCGGGAACATCATCAACTTACATTAGTGCTTAAATCAAATTTTCAAAGATGATGTCATACATACCCTGGTGATGTCATGATGATGATATATCTGGGGTATCCTAGTATATCCTCTCGAAGTGGGCTTCCCTGAAAACCGGTGAGTCAATCCATTTCTCTCATCATTGATACCCATTGGCCGAATACTTTCACTGCAAGGTTTAGTACCCTGGAATATCAATCTCGCTATGATCGAAATCTAAAAGCGTAAATAAGGGTAGAGGCTCGGTGTGCTTGATGAGTCCGGCTACGATGAAGATGAAGATACTTGATAATCGATGGCAGACGTATAAATCGGGAGATCCCTCTGGAGGTGGAGGAAGGCTCTGAGTATATGCAAGCGCTACGAATGAAATAGCACATCAAGTCGATGTAAGGAATATCGTGGTGTACAATTATCAAATTTCAGAAACCTTGAGGCTTGCACACTTTTGCCCGCGACACTCAAGCATCCGTGTTGCTAACAGGGTAACTGATAATCCATTCTAATCGCCACAAAGCCTGTGATGGTGGAAGAAAAGATGGCTGAGAGATATCGAACCTTAAGTTGAAAGCGCACCTTTATCACATCTCCATCATTCACTTGTTTTCATCCATCAATTGGGTCAAAGTGATGCAGACATAGAATTAATCAAACCTACAATGATATCACTGGTGTATCTTGATATCACGATCATCTCTTACAACCATCCCGATCAACTTTGCACCTTTTCCAAATCCTCAATGATCAAAGTGTTTTTTTTTCGATCCCATCCCAAATGTTTGCAAACCTGGTCAATTTGAATGTAGACCAATAAATTTCAAATTTTCCCTGGATGGCAAACCAAATTTGATCCCAGTTATAATGCGCGGGTTGAAAAATCAGTCAGTGCAGGACTGAAAGTATTTGAACCAATGAATGCTCGCCTTCTTTTTTCAAAATCCATGGTTTTCAAGGATCACCACTTACATCATGCATGAATCTAGACACGAACGGGGTAGCTATAAATCCCTACTCAGTCTTCTTCCATTTCCTCCTCACACTATATCCAATTTACATCCTTATTCAGGTCTATTTAAAAAAACTTCTTGACGATTTTCTTCTGAACATCTCAATACCTCTCTTACACCGTTTCGAATCTTTTTACTTTCCAAAAATCCCAATCTCTCAATCAAATCAATCTAAAATTTCTCTCAAACTCTTATCTTTCACCACAATGTCATTCATGGAACTCACCAAAGAGTCTTTAGATAGATTAGCCAAGAGTTTAGTAGACAAACCCAAACCAGTAGATCCAGCGATCACTTGTAAGTCCAAGTTTCTAAACATCCGAATTTCTAATCTCCATATCCAAATTCAATCACATTCAAGAAAAGTTAAACTGAAATATGTTTGATTTTATTATGAAGATGGGATACCTAAAACAATCAAACCAAAAGGATCCGAAATCGACAACGAAAGTGATTTTAGTCAAAGTACAAAATCCGATCAAACAAACCACCAAAAACCAAACCAAATCATTAAACCGAAAAAGAAAAAACAAAGGCATCAAACTGGTTCATCAACTTGTAAATCTAAGCCTAAACAAAATCCAAGAGATCATTCATTGGTCTCCACCGGTCCGAGTTCCTTTGATTCTAAAACTTCATCTTCGATCGCTACTACTTCAAATTCTTTGGTTTTCAATTCTACTTCAAAGATTTCACTGGGATTTCTTGTTCCTAGTTCAAGTGGAACCCAGCGATTAAATGAAGTATGAAGTCTTCCGAACGTACGTTATCTTCCCATTTCCATTTTTCACCACAAAGAACTGAACTCCTGCTTACGTCGGTTTTTTTTTCTTTACAAATCTTCACTTCTTAGGTAATTCTTTCAAATCCAACAAAAAATAAACCTGGACTCACAAGGCGGACATGCAAAGAACTTTTTTTACCTTTTATTCGTTTAGTCCCTCTGAACATGTAGCATTTAAGCGTTTTTAGTTTCCAAAAGGTCTTGATTTCTTATCAAGTTCATATATCTTGTATAACCATTTTATTCATCACATGAATCCAACTTATCCTCTAAGCTTTAGAATGAGGGTCAATAAAGAGTCAATCTTAGTTCATTTCACACTTGAAGTCATCTGAGCACCGGGTTTTGTTACTATTTGAGCTGATGTGAGAAAAGTGTCTAGTGAGATTTAACTTGACATGAATTCCAATCAGGTTGACATTTTGAAGAATAGGTTTGAAATTGGTGCTTCGTGGAATTCGGGCTGGAATTCACAAAGGAAGTTTTAGCCTGAATAGGGGCAAGAGGTCCTAATTGCAAAATGTAAACAAAAGACTATGCTGAATAGTTAAATACATGCGCAGACTCAAAGGCATCTAAAAGGTCCGCTATGGGGCGGCCAAAAAAGTAATACAAAACTAAAAGGGAGTGGTGGGCCGCGGCGGTTCTAAAATTTTTTATATACACCACCAGGTCACTTTTAGTTGACCAACCGGGTTCCAGAGGTGAAAAAATAAACCGAGTACAATCCGGTGAATACTCCATTCTGCAACCGTCCAAAACCAGTTTTGCAATGGTTTGATCAGGAACGGTTGATCAACCATTGGATCAACCGTTCATCAACCACATTTGGTGCAGCGTTTTCAAAACCGTGATGGATACCAACGGTTCCGCAATGGGTCAAGCTTCAACGGATTCAAAACGGGGTTTCAACCATTTTTGTCGCTGAGCACGCAAGCCACGGGGCTTACCCCGATTCAATGAAAGGTCTTTGACTTTCTCACCTTGAGAAAAAAGCTAAAAACCAAATCAAGACATCTGTTACTAATTACCATCATCATCAAAAATGAATCAAGTGAAGAAAATTACACAACCAACTTGGCTTTCTCAACCTTTTCAATTCTCAAAAAGCAGTTTCAATCAGTCAACTCATAAACAACTTGAAGTTCACCAATTTCTCAGTACCATTCATCATCATCATCACCATGTCTAATTCCACTAACCCTTTTCAACTTCATATCTCACTAATCTCATCATTTTGATTCTCACTTCTGCATAACAGATTATCGATCCACTTGGTCAAACTTATCCATCTCCTTATAATCATTTTGCTAATGCTTTGATTTCTTCATCATTTGATCCTTCACTTCAATCTAATCGACCACCTTCAAGTTATCATTCAACAAATCCTTTGCCTACTCCTTCTCAATGCAACTCTCATCAACACTTACCTTTTGATTCAGATCAGCTGAATTATGTAATGACCACATACTAGTCAAAGTAAACGTAGCCCTGGTCATCTTCAGTTCGCTTTCTTATCAGACCGATCACGCAACTGGTGTATCAGATTCAACTCGTGCTATGTATATACATCTCTATTCATCCTATATCTAAATCTTATCAAGACTCCAAACGGGACTTTATCACATATAGACATATAGCTTGCATTAGCAACCAATCAAATTGTCTACATAGCTTCTCAATTGACCATCCAATTTGAAACCACCTGCTTCTTCTCTTCACTGATTTACTTAAACAATTATCCAGTTCTGTATTGTCTATCCATGTATCTTCAACTAAGTTTACTAATTGCAATTTAACCAATATATGTGCTCTAGTCTAAACCTTTGCTCCTCGCAGGATCCATACAATAAAAAACTGAGCCACCTGACCGCACAGAATCAACCTAACTCAAGGACTGGGTATTTTCCGCTCAACATCGGGTTTTTCTCTGAGTGAACCCGGCTGAAAAACCGGGGAAAAACCCCCGTTGCAGCACGGTTGGGAGGGACTCGTTCCAAACAGGTTCTTCACCAGTCAAGGGAAAACCGTTAATCGACCGGGGCAAAATCCGGTTCAAGAACCGGAATAGTGACCTGGTGGTGTATGAGATCAAAGACGATCAAAGACGATAGAAGATCTCGAAAAGTAAAGACATTACTTTTTAGGAGACAACTTTATTTTGATGTCTTTGAGAAAATATATGAAGTGGGAAGAACGGAGTTCAAACTTCAAAGAGTGCCCGCTTCATATAGTAATCTCACAAAGGTCAAGAGCATCCTCAGTCAAGGTAATGAGGGAAATCTTTATTCGGAGTTGGTAAAGAGCACAGCAGTGCTGATCATTCGCGACGCGAATGCTTACAGATCTTTCGTCGGAGCTGTGCCACATTATCAGCACGTGACACCTATTCTCTTCTCTAGAAGCGCGCTCCTTGGACTAAATGAAGATAATCACATTTCTAATTAAAAGCTGAGTGTAAGAGTTGCACACCATATAATAACCAGATCAATCATCTCCAAATCTTTCAGTAAACCCTTCTCATCACAAAATCAACCCATACGGTATACCACACCAACTTTCTAACACACTTCATCAATCAGCACAAGCTTTCCCTTTCTACATAACCTTCAATCTTCAACATGTTTTTTGGCCTTTACAATTCTTCTTTTGCAAAAAACCAAACTTAAACGTTAAACCATACAAAAAAGCATCATTTCTTTAGACATCTAGAAAAAAAACATACATAACAAAACTTTGCTTCAAAAAGAGAAAACTACACACCGATCCTTTTTTTTCGATTTGATTAAATGATTTTATGCTTAAATAAAACTCTAAAAGAAATACAATAAACAAACTAGTCTAAAAAACAAAAACCTTTATAAAGAAAACTTTACATGCTAAAAAGGGGAAAAAAACAAGTTACAAAACCCCCCAAAAAAACCTCAATACATTTTGTTTACAAAGTAAAAAAGCAGAACTCTTGGATTTTTTTCAAGTCACTCCAATCACTACAGTACATCTCAAAACCGAATGTTTTCCAATCGATTTGATGTCCTCTATTGTTGGTGTTGTAGAAGAAGAAGTTAATAAAGACCCCGTTTTTCCAATTCCAGATCCAGTAGAAACCCCTTCGATTTCTTTCGAACTGATCCCAAGATACTCTTCTCCCATCATAGATCTAGATCGATATCTTTTTATTCAAAAAATCAAATCAAAATCAAATCACACCAATCAGTTTAGTGTGTATGTAGAATGAAAAAAAAATCAACATCTTTCACTCTTACCCCCATGATTGTGATTTAGCAAACCCATCCGGTGCACTTTCAAAAATCGTACCAGAAGTACCATCCATAGTACCCACTCTCAAAACAAAATAAGCATCAATGACTCCATTCGAATTCGGGTTCGGATTCGAATCCCCATTACTTTTACCTCCAATCGGTTGATTTGAATGATGATTTGAATGATGATGTTGATGTTGATGTTGAAGAGTTCCAGTCAAAGCTCTAGGTCCTAAAGCCGATCTTAATCTAGACCCTTCACCAAACAACGAATGAGTTCCAACACTAGGTTGTAACTGAAGTTGTCTAAGACTATTAGCCAAAGCCATTGAAGCATTCGAATTCGAATTTGAGTTCGAATCCGCACCCATCATCCGATCTTGTTCCGATTCGATCCCCTCTGATAACCTATGAACATAAACTCCTAATTGAGGTTCGATCAATGAACCTTGTCTAACTCTTTGTAAATAACAACTAAATTTCGATCCAGCATATAAAATCGTATTCGATCCAATCACATTAGATGGAGGTAAACTATACAATCTATCACGTTCTCTTAATCGACTCAAGTTTACAAACTCAGCTGAGAATCGTTTAGGTTCAAACCTTGTGTATAACCTATTAGGATTCACATCAGTTGGGATCGGTAAAGAGGTGATCATATCTCGACCTAATCCAAAGAAAAACGAATCAGTAAGTTGAGAAGGAGTGTTTAATTCATCTAATCTACTCGTTCGATCTTCTGGAATCACATAAACTGGTAAATCATCTTGATGTAGATCTTGAATCGGATGTGTCAAATGATGATCTTGAGATAGTTTTCCTCGAAACTCGGTGGCTAACCAATGTGCTCTTTGTAAACTTTTAGATCTTACGAACTTTTGATTGGTGATGGAAGATCGATCATTAGAAATAAAAGATAATTGTTCGAATGTCTGTCAAATCAAATCAACAAGAATGCATTAGAGATTCAAGTCTTTGACTTTTAAGGAGAGACAGAGAGAAAGAAGAAATCCACAAACCAAATGAGAAAAATAAATCCCATCCTCAAAGATCCTACAAAGTTCAGGATCAGGTAAGATCTTAGTAGGATGATCCTCTTGAAACCCAGTTTCGATTGACAATCTCATCCTTTCTCTTTCTCTTAATTCGACCACTCTTCTAGCCAAACCATATCTTTCCCATTCACCACCAATTCCAGCACTACTACTACTCGATTGATCAATCGGTCCAGAAATATCACGACTAATAAAAAGAGCATCACTACTGATCAAGACTCGAATCCATTTAGAACTCAGACCACCAATCTCTCTCCAGATTCTCATCTCAGGTCTTTTTAACCATGGCCATCTTTCTAATACTCTTGATTCATGTGATCCGATCGGTAATAATTCAAATTCGTCTTGATCGATTAAAGCTTCTTCTAATGATAATAATTCAGTTGACCATTTTGATAACCAGCTTGCACAAGCTTGACCGATTTGTTGTGCAGGAGCTCCATGAGAAAGAATGATATCTTCTTCTTCTTGATTGTCTTCAATTGAATGATGTTGATGTTCTGAATTTAAATTTGATTCTTTTATAAATTCAAATGATTCGTTTCTAGAAACTTGAAGTTCATGAATAGAAGTAGTAGTAGAAGAAGTGGTGATCGGATCAAGTTGACTAATCTGTTCAAGTGTAGAACAACTTTGATTTCTTTCCAATTCAGTCATCTCATCATCAATCGATCTTCCATCTGAAAAAGTAAGATATCTAACAATCGTAAAAGGTGTAATTGTCTTTCTAATCAATTGAATCGTATCTTGAGCCAAATCGCTCATCCCAAGATAATCAGAACAAACCAAAAGTGATACTAAGAAAGTAGGAGAAGCAGGTTGTAAATTAGGTATCGTTAAAAGTTGTTCCCATGCTAATTCTTCATCTGATATGTTGACCCATCTATTAGGTGGTGATTTAGATGCAGCACGTGTAAGTAATGAATGAGTTCTACCTAACAAGAGTGGTTCACCTGATACGTATGCCCATGGTGGAGGTACAAGTAAAGGAGAATGACCATAGAGATGAGATAAACAATATTCGAATGAAGATCGATTAACTTGAGGAGGAAATCTGATTGAAATCAAAGGTTGATCTGATTTAGATGATTCGATGGTTGATTCATTCCATGGACCTGAGAATAAAGCATGAAAGAAATCCACTTGTGATAAGACTAATCGATGAAGTTGATAAACTCTTCCGAAACATTTGATTCTGATATCATTGAATTGAGAGTTTAAGAGTCCGAATCTAAAGAGATGATTTGTTAAGTTTAAATGATTTGAAGATTGAAAGTTTGAAGTAGAAGTAGATTGAGTCAGTTGAGATTGAGATTGAGATTGAGAAATTGATGGTTGTTGTGGTTGTTGTGGTTGTTGTTGATGATGTTGTTGTTGATTGCTGCTAGCATTGGCAGTAGTATTTGAGAATGGTACTAAATTATAAATTCCAATTGAAGTACTATTTTCTTGATGGTTAGTAGTAGTCATCGATCAAGTTGATTTATCATTTAATGTCAATTTTTAATCAAAACTGTTTTAATAAGAAAAGAAAGAAAGAAAGAAAGAAAGAAAGAAAGAAAGAAAGAGACAGTCTATGTAGCAGATATATATATAGCATACAAGTTGAGGTAAACAAGAAATTTAAAGAATTCACTAGAAATCTAAATCAACTCTCTCTCATTCTTGTATCTTCATCTCATCTCATCTCATCACCTCACTCATCGAGATATACATAAATGAAACTTTGAGGCAAATTCGGAAGGACATATCGAATTCTATTCTCTCGCAATCATAATTCTATCACCCTTGAACTTCTGAGCTCACAAAGAGGTGTCTTCAAATCACTTCCGGATCACCATTCCATCATCTTCATATCAATCAATTCGTCCCTGACTGATTGATTAGGCGACTCAACACCAGACGGAGTAATCAATTACTCAGCGAGACTCTAGATTCTGATATGTAGGGTTCACATCTTGAAGATCTCATGAGAAGATCACACAATCTATCCAAACTTAATCAACTCCCTCGATGAGCTTTACTGGTCAGCTCAAAGTTCAAACGAGGTACAGCTCATCAACGGACTTTGTCAAGTCATCTATCGAACATTTGGGATGTACCCTGTCCATTACCTGAAACACATCGACTGTCTTTGGATATATGAGCACCTGGAAGTCGATTTCTTATGTTTTCATCATGTTTAATGATGAAGTTGAAAACCTTGCAGTGAGCCAATTCGGCAAAAAGGTTGAGGCTTTACACAGAATAGACACAGAATGAAAAATCAATGATCAATGAAGCCACTCTATATGAGTGTCTACCTTTTACTCTGCTCTTCGGTAATCATCAAAGAATTCACATTCACATGTAGTCTTCAGGAAATCTCTGAGTCAAGATTTCTTGTGTGTTGGTTTCAATATGGTCTAGGTTTTGCAACAGATTCCTTAATATTATATAAAAGGCATTCAAGTCTAAGACATCTGGGCGAGTCTGAAATCCTAATAAAACATCAGACTCCAGTGCTGCAATGCTCTATGGATTTACGCTTCAAGGCATGTGTTGAAACTCAAGGATTCAAATCATCTACAAGACGATTGATAAATCTTGACTTGAAAGATTAATGGTTACTCGAAGAGATGCTCGGTTACAGGCTCAGAACTACGTGGCAGTCTATCTACATCACAAGATTTCCATACGCCGCCGTCAAATCACACACTGATCATACCATACAGGATCTTGAACCATGGTAGCATTAGAGAACATGGGGTAAAGTTTCACATTCGGAAGTTCAGAATCACTTCAAGGGTGACCGCAGATTTCACCATGATGCGTCTCTATGCTCTTCAGAAGGTCAGCTGGGCTTGCATCTATAAATGGGCGGACCTAAAGACTTTTCAGCCTTTTTGGGATCACTCTCAAGAATGATAAAGATTTCTATTTAGTACGAGCTTTATTGGATTAACTTCTTTAAAATTTCAAAGTCTCCAACAGCCTCAGAACGAAATTGTAATAGCTCTGATACGACGCAGCCCGTGAATTCGTGTTGAAACATGTCGCTTTGCAAATTACTAGCCTCAAACAAACCGTAAACCTCACTGAGGATTTTTGATCGACCTGAGATCATAACTCCTCCTGCTTGTCCCACCATCCTTTACATACCTGGTGGCGAGCGAGGCAAAAAAAAGATATACGTCAATAAAGCTTCCTTCGTTTCTCACTTGAAGACTGAAGACTGAGGTTATTCGACGATTTCTTGGAATCCACTTCAAGTCCTTCAAGTCTTCATTCGATATCGCAACCTCTGCCGGATTTTCGGACCAGCAAACACTTGACTCTCGAGTGCCTCTGACCTTGTTTGCACCGACTTGGATCAGTCAAGATGGGAATCCGAAGGCAACCTGAAAGTGATGCAGCCTATGTGAACATTCCAAGCGATTCAAGAGAGACATCATCAGTAGAATCAATAGTCGAGAACTCAGGACTAAAAGCACTGAGTAATTTTTGTCAAAGAGCCATTTGGATTCTGGCCGGTAGTACTCTCATAGGATTTGCACTTTGTACTTTGTGGTGGGATCCGATTGTGTCAGATGAAGTTCAACAAGAAAACCCTCAATCGAACAATCAACCCTCAATTGTACAAGAAGAATGTAATCCATTTCAACAACTTGGGTATCTACATTACAATCAAACTGATTATGGTGATAATACATGGAGACCTTATCAAAAGGAATGTCGACCTTCTAATTTGTTTTCTAAACTTAAACAAGATTTATTGGTAAACTCGAGGGCAGAAAATGATGAACGATTTAAATGGCTTCAGAATCGGACTTTAGTTTTGATTGGTGATTCGATTGAAAGGTAAGTCATTTCCAAAAAGAAAAACATCTTCAAAGGTTTTAATTCCTTCAAGTTAAGTTTGATCATCTTGTTTCATACCACATAGATGGCACCTCTTTGACTTTTGTACCATGTTGAACGAAGCGCCTGGATCGACTGAAGAATCACCAATTTTCCTTAATGATCCACCAGCCGAAACATATTACATTAATGCCGATTCACCTTTATCACCTAAACCATTCCATTTCGATCCAATCGATCCAACAAAACCTCCTTCAAATTGGCCAGTTGGTGAAGAAGATTTATTTAAATTTCAATCTCCTATTTGGGAATCTGGTAAGAACAATCCTAATACTACTAGACCTAGAGTTTGTAGGATAGAAAAGTATGGATTCACAGCTGTGAATCTGTTTACATGGGGTCTTGAACCTAAAAATGGTGGAAGGATTTATGCCAATATTTCTGGATGTTAGTCTGCATGAATCACTTTTCCCAGTAGAATTGATGCTTGCTCACTGGAATATAAACTGAGACTGAAACTTTCATCTTTTGATTGTCCTTCTACTTTTTCGTCTCTACAGATTACCCTCCAGCAGAATACACAAGTCGGGTGACCAACATCATGAAACCTTTACTCACCAACCTAGCTGAACATTACAAGAATCCGAATATAGAAAAACCAGACTTGATAGAGATGGCATCAGGTTTTTGGGATTTAAGACAATGGGGTGAAGAAGACTTTGAAGAGAGCGAAGAAGAACCTAATTCATATTCTCCAATAGCTTTTACAGATTTAGATCAAGGAAGATTAAATTGGTGGAGTACTAGAATGAAAAGAGCCGTCAGATTCGTGTCTCAAAACTTTCCAGAGAATCAAACTCCAATCCTTTGGCGTTCACTTCATCATACACAAAGACATTATTGGGTAGCTTTTAATCGTGTGTTTCAACTTGATCAACTTGCTAGATATAATATTCAGCAACTCAAATCACAGGACTCTGTTCTAAAGGATCGTTTAAGGGTAGATGAATCAGGTCAGCTTCTCTTCTTATTTTCAAGCTTTTAATCGAGTATTGACGTCTAGGATATGTAGGTGCACTTATGTTAGGACAAGAGCATCACTTTCGAGATGTACTTCATCTTGCAGCATTGCCAGGAGCAGTTCTGTGGGCTGATATAATTCTATGGGAGTGAGTCGTTCATCACTTACAATGCATACATCATTGAGGATTGATGGCTAACAATCATTCCATCTACCTTCTTTAGATTAAAACGTGCAGTCCTAAGGCGTAATTATACTCATTATCAAAATGTTCTGTAGCATTTCCTTATGTTTATTTTCAATTTAATTTAATTCAAAATCTATTGGGTCTTTTTTGTCGCATCTCTTCAGGTTTCGTTGTTTTTCTATATTATTTATTGGGAATCATGTCAATTTTCTTTATCTATTTATAAAGTTTATATCAAAACCTGTCAATCTTTTGTAAAGGCCCTAGAGTCTTCGACTATGATATGCAAAATTGAAACAAATAACTCAAGACTCTACTTCAGTGTTTCTGAGTCCCATCTCATCAAACGAGGCCCCGTCTAAACCATCACTGTTTGACCTCAACAAGTATCCTTGATATGCAGAAATCAGTTTGTAATAGTAATACTCATTGTGATTCATGAGCTGGTCTCAGAGATTCTTTTCCCAATTTTTTAAAAAAAAATGGCTAGAGGTTGACCATGAATGGTCCAAATTACTGTAAAGGTTTTCCAGTGAAGAAGAAACAGATATTTTCATCTGGAAACTATTGTTTTTCTTATCCTCTCAAAGATAAAAGTACCAATTCATATCCCAAAAACTTTTTTTAAATCATCAAAATCAAATCATTCTTAAAATAAATTAGACCCAAAAAAGAAAAGAATAAAAACATAGAATAAAAATAAATACTTCATGAACTTCTCTAGAATTCCAAGTGAAATCTTTTTTTGTCGATCTCCAATTTTCACTTCATCTTAACTCAACTCAAAAACCAAAAAAACCTGAAAGTGTTTAAAAAGCTTTTCATAACATACAATCATATAATTTTAATCTGAGCAAAGAAACACACACCCACAAAAAGAAAAAGAAAAAGAGAGAAAGAAGAAGAAGCAGAAGAAGAAATGAATTCCCCAGACCCAAATATAAGAAAAGTTCACAAAACAACTAATTAATCCAAAAAAGAAAAATCTAAAGTGAAAAGAAATCCTCCCCTTGCTGAGTTTACCAAAAAAGGTTAAAGAATCATAAACCTTGAATTTATTTACTTTACATGATCTTTCCTTTTTGCTTCTCTTTTTGGAGTATCAATAGACCAGTTCACCAAGTTTGATTTCTTCTTCCGAGTGACTATTCTCCTTCACCTTTAATAACTGACCAAAGGTTCACCATCAAGATCAATGTGTTGGTACTAACCCAAAGTAAAGAAAACCAAACACATCAGTTGATATCTTAGATAAGAACCACCCCAACAAGAAAGAAAGAAATCAAAAAAATACTAACAGATATGTCCAATAGAATCAGCATGACTTGGATACAACAAGTTCAAGATCCATAAACCACACAAAAGAATCAAGAACCTAAACCATAACTTCTTATCAAATGCATCGATGATCCAAATCCAGAACCGATTCAATACACCATTCTTTTCATATCCCATTGATAAAACCCTTTGAGCTGCTTCTTTTTGATGATCGGTTTGTACATTGATCTCATCTGATTCATTTGGATTATTAACTACTGGTAATGGAACGTACTCAGCTGGTTGAGTGCTATTTGGTGTACTCTTTGATTTAGATGATGGTTTATTACAAACCCAATCTGTTAGATTGCCTGTTTTGATTGCCACTTGATGACTGATAAACACAAAGACAATAGATGAAAGTATAAAGTTTAAGGTTCTCCATCGATTCCATGGGATCATGACCAGGATACCTTTAGTGTCAGCGCCAAGCCAGAAATGAAACTTTTTTTTGACAACAAACAATCAAAGTATCAGTATCTTGTCATATTCAAAGTGATCTCATTTTTCGAGGAATTCAGCAACTGACCTGTATGATGAAAGTTTCAAGAGAACATTGTCCAATAAACACAAAAGCCCTACTATTAACGCTTCTCAAAAAACCCGTCGAGTTTCTCAATATAATAAAGCTCGCGATCGGAATGATTGAAGTATAAGGATGAGTTTGATTATATTCCAATTTGTTAGACCGAGTGAGCTCAAACCAAAAGAACCAAACTATACCAAGTCCACTGAGAATAATACTTGCAGTCCAAACTTTCTGCCACGTTTCCGGATTCCGTTCAATTAACTTTGACTCTTTAACTTTAATGTAAACTAAAGCAGCTATCATTCCCCAATAAACAATATACATATCTAATGTGACTCTGAAGGCCCATTCAGTTGCAAACCATTGTGTTTGAAAGACTTTGTTCAGAACTGCAAAAGTGAATTTAAGTGGTGTAGTAGATTGAAAGAGAAATGTAACGAGCGTGGCTGATCCGATCAATTTGACAATCAGAAAATCTAGCCGATCATTCCATTGATGACCAACATACATCGTCACCCAGATAATCATAAACCACATACTCACCAGTGGAGAAAAGTAATATGATAAATAATCTGTATCCATGATATAAGCCAAGACGAGTGTAAGTAAATTAAGTCGAACCATCACACCTACGATCCGTGATAAACCGAAATCTTTCTTTTTATAAAAGAATGTAAAATGACCATAACCGGTCATAAAAAGATAAGAAGCCACACAAACTCGAATCGGATTATAAATTCCTGAGATCTTAGATGCAGATAAGTAATGATAAATCAAGATGGCGATTTGCATCCAACCTTTCCATTCGTCTGTTTGTTCACGATTCAATAGACCAAGATCACCCTTATCAGAGACTTGAGATGTAAGAATTCCAACAGCTAAACCTAGTAAATTTAATAGGCCGAACCACCACCCATTGAATTGTTTTTGTTCTTTGTTGAAAAATGTTGTCCGATCAGCGAGGAAGATGAGTACAATCGAGTAACCAAACGCCGCCAGAGGACCCAGGTATTCATGAGCTGGGAAGAACCTCGTCCAATGCGATGAAGCCGTGTTCGAGTTCCGGTAGAGATACAGCCCAGTAGGAGCCCAGACTAAGAGGATAAAGATGATCAACCATTGTATCCAATTGGGTCTAGGGTAGTCTGAGCAACAGGTCTTGTCCAGTGGAAATTTCTTCACGAGTATATCGTTACATCGCATATTCAATAACACACGCGCTTGCATACTCGTCAATTTTTCAGAGTAGTGTAATCCGTCTGCTGTCTCTAGATCAGCTTCTGCTGTCATGAGGTTATGAACCGATGGAATAGCGATTTGGTAATCCGATTTTGAAGCAAGTTTCTGTAATGCATAATCATTCATCTGATTCACTTCTTTAAGTCCAATCGTCTTTCGTTCGGCTGATAATTTTTCAGTCACAGGAATCTCGACTGGTAAAAGTACAATCTCATCTGCAATCGATTTTTTTTGTGATAAAGAGTATTCAAATAGTTCGTCTACTCTCTTACGCCAAAGTTCGAAAGGTAGTTGATGTCGAAGAAACCATACACCTGATCCAACTACTAAGAGTGCAGGTTGATTTGTCTTTCCGTTTCTTTGGGTTGATTGATCGGTCAAGATCCGTTTCCAATTCGTAGTATTCAAGAAAGGATCCCAATGAAATGTCCATTCGATCCCACCAGTCGTTCGTATGACGCGATCTGAATGTTTAGGTTGACCTTCTTGAGTGATAGTTTGATTGACCGATCTCAAAGCTCCATAAAACAATCCGCGCGTCACTGAATCACCTATGAAAATCACCCTACGATCTTCCAAGCATTCGATCACCTCTTTCGGTTTATAAGGATGTAGCATGCATCCATCCGGTTGCCAATTTTGGTAATTCTTTCCATCTAGCCATCTTCCAGTCTGAAGTAAAGCTTTACAATGGTATGGATCCGATGCATCTATATATCAGGTTGTTAATTATCATTCCACAAACAAATCACACTCAGTCAGATCTGTCTTGAGTTTTTGATGAATCAAAACAAAAGTCATTACCTACTATGAGAAGCCTATAAGCCGAAAGACCAAGTAGGACGAGAAGAAGTGAAGCGTGACAGTGAATTGGAGTGATTCCAGTGAATCCAGTGAATCTATCGAAAAGGTTAATCATGATGAAGATCAACTGAAGAAAAAAGAAAATTAAAAATTAAAATCAAATTCACTCAAACTCAATCCAATACAGTCAAACTACAACTTGTCACACCACTCTCACTCTCACTCTCTGATTCACTAACACACTCAAGCTTCATCCAGAGTCTCAGACCACATATACGCCAGCTCAATGGGATATCAAAAAGGCAATCAAATTGGTTGTAATCTGTAGCACCACTCATTGTAAATATCTCCAATTCAAAGTATCATCACGCCAATGTAAATCTCATGAATATGCAGAGTAAAACAAAATCCGATCAATTTTATCAATTTCACAATTTAGGAACCACCCTTACACTCCAAAGAAAAACAAAAAGACTCTTTACTAATCAAGTGAAAATTTTCAAAAATCTCTTTACTTCCAAAAAAAAAGGAATCAAACATTTTAATCGTGATGATAAATGATGATGTTTATAAAAGAAATCAAATTAAATATCAAAGAAGCCAAAAGAAAAACAGGAAGTCCAAAAATTCTAATCTATATCAAATCAAAGTTCAAAAAGTGAAATTAAAATAAAAACAAAAGCTTAAGATCATATGAATACAGTGATGGGATTGTGTTTTTTCTTCATATCCTTATGTCTATACAAAGACTTCAATGTATGATTTGTGGTCTTGGTTTGGCTTTGACATTTTCCTTTGACATTACTGTTCTTCGTAATCTACAGAGAGTTGGTCAAGAGAATCCAAATGAGAATGTATCACATCTATGCATGAGTGAGACAAGGTGAAGCAAGATAAGAGACTTACTCCCATAGTATCATTTCACCCCATAATACATTACCAGGTGCTGCACGAGGATGTAAGATATCCCTGAAATGGTTTTCTTGACCCAACATCATCCGACCTGATCAAATCCAATGTGTGTTGATCAGTAGAGAACTTTGAATGTATGCTCAAGAGGAAGAGAGAAAGATCTAACCCCAATTATCAATTTGTAATCGAGTAGACAAAGCTCCAGGTTTTCGTTGTAATTCACCCACCACATATCTCGCAAGTTGATCAAGTTGTTCAACCCGACTATAAGGTGCCAATGTATGTCGAAGTGGGTGATGTAAAGTACGCCAAAGGATTGGAGAAGAATGAGGGAAGCGAGTAGCGATGCCTTCTAAAACTTTAAAAGCTCTTTCTTTCCACCAACCTAATCGATCTTCAGTAAGTGTTTCATAAGGAACTTCACTTGAATCATCAATCCCATGTCCCAATGCTCTTGAATCATCTTCTGTCCATTGTCTCAAATCCCAAAGTCCTGATCCTACTTCAAGTAAATCAGGTGTAAGGATTTGAGGTGCATTTCTTTCTTTTGCTAAGTTTTGAAGAAGTGGTAAGAGAATGTGGTCTACACGATGAAGGAATCCAGAAGGTGGCAAATCTAAAGAGAGAGAGAAAAAAATCAAACATTTACTACTTTGAATCTACCTTTTTTCTTTCTTTCATGAGTATTACTTACACCAATCTTCATTTGAAAAAAAGTATCCAGATTTATATGGTTCAAGTCCGTACGTAAAGAGGCTCACGATTCGAAAACCATAGATAGGTACTTCGCAAACCCATGGTTTTGTTCGAATGTTGTCCCTATATAAATTGATTTCTTCCATCAGCAATGTTTTCCTTCAACTCTTTCATAAAGAATGGATAGTACTACTGACCGCTTGGCCCATTCCTCTTGCTGCTGAGCAAATTGAGATCGTTTGTCCATAGGCCAGTCATCTGGTGTTTTAGAATGATCTTCTGAGTCAAAAAAGTAAGGTGGTGTGGTGAGATTAGAATTAGGATCGACGTGAAAAGATTGAGATGGTGCATCGGGTGTTGATGGTGATGGACTACGCCCTACGTCAGAGACAGGATGAAATGGTGGTTCAATTGACGCTGAGAGCAAATCACAAAAGTCTCTCAGATGAAATCTAGCCAAATCAAAAAGAAACCAAATCGCATCAGTCTCAATTTCAGTCCAGGGTTTTCATCTGGAATTTGTGAATTTTTGTTTTGAAACTGACCTATCGATTGAATCACCAATCAGAACGATAGTACGGTTTTGTAGCCAGGGAAGTGCGCGAGGAGATTTATGATCATGACCACGACTATAACGCTGTAGATCTTCGACTAGTTGTTTGAAAAGATTTTCCGGTTGGCAATCTGGTCTGAATGTTTTCCATGTATTATTGAGATAATGTTTTGAGTCATAATTGATATACCCAGGTTCTTCGAAAGGATTACAGCCTCCATCATAATTAAGTCTAGGTGATGCAGCACACCAGGTGCCTGAAAAACTAGTTTTGACCTCTTCTCGTTTCGACTCTGGATGAAGATCGATTTGCCAAGTTACAAAGATTACAAAGATGATGGTCAAACAACAGATAATAGGTGTGATTCGATTTGTACAGATTCGATTTTTTTCCAAAGGTGGTGGACTGTTGTAATTGATTGAGTTGAAAATTCTTGATAATCGAGTTGGAGATGGAGATGGAGGATAATACTCTCGTTGTTCATGATCTGGTGGTGATGAATCTGAATCGCTGATAGAGATATAAGGAATATTATTGGACATTTTGTTTAGAGGATCTTGAAGGAAGTTGAGGAGAAAGTATAGGTTTCAATTCGAGTTGATTTTGTGGTGAGTAAAGTCGTAGAACACAAAGCCAAGATCTCGCCTCAGTTGTCCAGAAGTTTTGTTAAGATTTCGTTCAGCCCTGCGTACAATCTTGATTTCTTTTGAGCCCCCTTCACTCAGCCTTTCAACGTGCGCCACGAAGGCACCACAAACTCACGAGAATGTTTTAGTGGGATTCCAATGGAGACAAATCTTCTTGAGTGTATTGCAAAAAGTACCGTGGCTGTCAGAAGCAAGATCCGGTGGCGTACCATATCAGGCCCAGGGTCATGGCCTGTCATGGCATGTAATCTGCTTCCGGCCCAATGGAAAAGCCCTGGCAGAGCCCCTGGACAATGTGTAAACAGGCTCAAGACTCGGGAGATGTGGGTGCATGAGACTACATATTTGATCCCCTATCTGCAGAAGCAAGGGTGTCACTATACTATACCAGTATCGGTATAGTATCGGTATAGTATCGCAACCCGTTACTATACTGACCACGATACTGGTAAAAAAGGACCGATACTATACTACACATGTAGCAAAGTATAGTATTGGTCTTCTCAACGATACACCACGAACCCCCCTCTAACTGGTCCTCAGCCGGGGTCGAGTCACGGTTGAGGACCGGGTTTTTCGTTGGTGGTGACCATCGTTGGCCACACGTGGCCGTTTTACGGTGTTGGAACCCGTGTTTTGCAAGACTGGTGATTGAACCAGTTGTCACTTGCTCGAAACTGGTTGAGGCCTTCAACCATCATTCGTCGCAAGGATATGAATGCCTCGTTTTATTTACTAATAAATTTTGTCAATTGGTAATTGTTTAATGAAACACAAACAGAATATAATATTTCAGATGACTTCAAGTTAATTGCTATAATTGAAACAACTCAAAAACATAAATTCACATTGAGATTGATGATAAATGAAAATAAGATTTGACAACGATACAAAAAATTTGAAAATAAGGATAAAAAAAACGAGGTAAAAGAAAAAAAATGAGGGAAAAGACATATGTATCAAAGAGCCATTGATAAAAGATAAAATAAAAGATAAAATGATAAATGAAAACATTGACCAAACTGGTCTATATGTCATAGAACCATACATCAAACCTAGCCTTCGACGAGTACATGCGACGCCTCTTCGGGTGACTGTTCCGTTCCAAAAGTCTGATTCAAATACTCGATTTCCTCCTCAATTTGTGCCTCACTTGGCAGCGAGAAGTCGGTAGAATCCTTTAATTGGGCAAAATTCTTGGTCCCATCGATTCGATCGATGTCATTTTGGTCACACAAGGTAAAAAACCTGTAAAATTACCCTTGATAAGCATAAGCATTTTAAAGGGTGTAGTTATTCATTAAGATATAGCATGACCTACGCGTGACGATATCGCGTGGATTTACTTCGTAAGTACTCCAGTTGTTCATCAATGACGTCCCACAAGGATCGGCTGCCATACTTAAAATTCTTGTTATTACAGTTTAACCCCCAGTGGATTGCCTGCATCCTCTGAGAGGAGGACCCGGACAAAGGCAGTGGTAAGTTGTACATAAGTTGCAGATAGATGAACAACATGATGAACTTACCACCCATGCATATCGTGATGATCGAAGGTAGCCCACTTTGTCAAGTACCTCTTTGGTAACGAGGACTTGACCACTGACACCATGTTCCTTTTGGTACAGCTGTGTATACGGGGGAGTCTTTCGATTCAGTGATATTTCCATAAGCCAAGATAACAAGTAACTTACTTTGACAATAACCGTGTCAAGAATAGGCACTGGTGCATCCACACGTGGCGTTTTTCGATCCGGAAGATAAATGTTTTGAAGGAGCTGAGAAGTTTCGGTCAGGAAGGTGGACACTTCATGCCAGTTATAAGTAAGACATACCACAGTTTCAAAGTCCTTTCTGACCTCCTTCAAAGCAGTATTCACCAAAGAATGAAAAGCACGACTCGATTTGTTGTCCGGATCGACACCATATCGTGGTGGAAGATATTCCTTCTTCCATTCGGATGGTTTACCTAAGATCTCAGTCTGACGTGAACAATGTATCAGTTCTTGAAGAATGACGTGAAAACAATGGGAAGCACAATTACCATGACTTTCCCATACAAACAGAAGGGTAGCGGGTCCTCATTGATGACTTTGTTCTCCTTAGCGGTGTATGCCTGGATATCGCCGTCCATGATCTTCTTGACCGCTGTAGAACGAACAACTGCCTGTAGAGATGATGACAATGCATTGATCCAGTGTCAGATTAGTTCGATTACACATGTATAACATTTATTTAAATGGTACTTAGCTAGCAGACGGCTTACTTTGAGCTCGGTATGCTCTTCGTCTTTCCAAGAACTGCCTCTTCCACGAGATATTTTGCTTATTTGTTGCTTGATTTCGTCAAGCTGATTTGATAACACTACCATCTCTTGGCGCATGGATAGTGTGGCAACCACGCAGGCATGGAATTGATCGTCACTGCCAGTAACCTGTGAGATAAGATGATGAGTTCCATGTTCTGTGCGTTATTCAGTTCATCTTACTCACATTACATAACTTTCGTCCAACCGTGCGAGCATCTTGATCAAGATCAGCCCAATTAGCAATGCGTTCGAAAGATTGGGAATGAGCGGCTGTCATATGGGAAGGTAAAGCAGTCTGTCCGCTATGGTTCTTCGACATAGTTCGAGCAGCGGGGCGGACTGTGGCAGCTTTGGTGGCTAAGTTCACATAAGCTGATATTATCAATATCCTTCAACTTTAATAAAAAGCAGTGGAGAACTTACGATAATCGTCTTCACCTTCACTACTATTACGTTCACTGCTATCCTCCGGTTTATAAGGACTTTCGTCGGTTACATTGTTGTCATCAGAGCCAGTGTTGAATAAATTTAAATCTTTTTGATTGAAAGGTTCTTCGGAGTCTTCTCTCTGTGACTCTTTGGCAGGCTTTTGAGGTATTTCATCATCTTCTTCTTCGTTTTTCTGATTTCCTTCGGTAGGATTAGATAATTGAGAATTGTGACTTTCGAGTTCTTCAGTTTGTTCACGCTGATGATGTCTGTTTTGATATCGTGTAGATCGTGAAACAGAGGCCCTCGGAGTGTTGCCATGTGTCGATTGCTGAGTTGGAAGACTTGGCTGCGAACGTTTTGAACGTTGGTATGGCCTATAACGTTGAGTACGAGTGGAAACTGGAGATGGCGATGATGGGTGGTTTTGAGTGAGTTTCCTCTTTTGAGATCGAGTGGATGCCCGAGAGCCTGAAATGCTGGGAGTGTTCCGATTGGATTGCTCTTGTTGAGGACTGATTTGCGAAGCGATGGCCCGTTGGGACGTCTGGGTTCGTTGACTACCAGACTTCATTGGTGAAGGTGAACTTGGAGGGTCTTGAGCGAGAGGGAAGATGCGAGGAAGTGAAAAGAGAAATGACATGAAGTCAACAGAAGTCTCAGAAGATAATTTCAAATTGCTACGGTCCGGCCCCGTTGAACTTTTGAAATGTCTTCAATCCCTTGATTTCACGGAAAAGATGGGATTGTTGAAGACAGCACAGCGATGAACCACTTATAAGAGAAAAGGTATAATCAGGTGGGTTTCAATGGAATGAAAGAATACCGAGTAAATATTTAGCACCTTTTGAACGCTCAGAGGATCTTTCAAAAATTGAAGGAATAATGAAGAAGATATCTTTGAAACGTTCAAAGATATCGTCGATGGATCTTCTCCGTTTAACACGAAAAGGATATCTTAGATTGACATGTTGGTAAGGGTCTAAGATATATCAACTTGGAAGTTTATACA
Source organism: Melampsora larici-populina 98AG31 (assembly GCF_000204055.1). Classification (NCBI taxonomy): domain Eukaryota; kingdom Fungi; phylum Basidiomycota; class Pucciniomycetes; order Pucciniales; family Melampsoraceae; genus Melampsora; species Melampsora laricis-populina. Next base: position 1,341,313 of record NW_006768774.1, read on the forward strand.
ATTGCAGTTGTACAATATCTTTTCCTTTGGATTTCGACTCCTTTCATTTTTCTCCAATGGAAGCCAAACGATCAATGATATCTTCAAAAGGTAAAGTATGTATCCTCCTTTGAACGGCGCATATATATATCTTTGTAATTAAAAAATAAAACAAAGATATATATATTTTAGAATTCTAAATATTTGTTTGATTTATTTGAGAAATTTGTAAGTTCACTTGGTGATGCGAAGCACCATAAAGAGTTAATAAAATGTTGATACGAAAATGAGATACATAACGGTGGTTAAAAAGAATTATGTTGTGAGTTTGATCAACATCATAAAAATGAAATATCTTTTCTTCATGAATTGGAAGGGCCCGCGACCGGTTGACCGGTCGAGAGATACCTATCGACAAGTTCAGAGTTAGATGGTTGTAACTGTTACTGGCCTTGGTTTGTTTTTCTTTTCTTGTTTGTGGAAGGTTGACCTGTTTGGCTACCTAATATTTTGTCTTTTGCTTTTTGCCGCTTCTTCTCCTTTGTATCGTCTCTTTTTTTAACAGCGGCATCCCAATTCGCAAGTCCTTTCTCCACAGCCAAGACCCAATCATGCGAGTTGCTTTCGGCGAATTGAATCCTAGCATATTTACGATGCAATTCCGCTGAATAGAACGCGCCTGAATTTAAGATGTAATCCATGGTTTCCTCGTGAACCACAGCAAAATCCAGCTTTTTCGACACTCGTCGTTCAATGATAGTCGGCCTGACCTTCTGCACATTGCATTTGCCTCGATAACAGTCATGTTGGACATTGAGAACGCCTTCAATGTCCTGCGTGTTTGGTTGAAATACAAATCACGGGTTAGAAAACTCGAGGTAGTGAAGGAAGTGATTTATATGGGTAATAACTCACATCAATTTTGATCCAGACACTTGTATCAGTCTGCTGCAGTTCCCGCATTCCATAATATCCGCTCACCTGGCCCATTTGGCAATAGACTGCTTCAACCATTGTCTGAGAAATTCCGCAGCCTCCTACACCCCAGATTGTTTGAACTCGAGCAATGCTCCCGATGGGGTCATTTTTGGTTTTGAAAGAAATAAAAGAATTGGCAGATACTTTTTGTTGTGTTGATAAAGTGATATCTTCAAGGACTTTCCAGTCCTCCGCGGAAAATGTATTGAAGATGTTTGTTGGAATCAGAGCTCTCGAATCTGGTGGTTGGGAGCGTGCTTTCTCTGCAAATTGAAACAAGTTAAAAGCATAACAGTGGTTAAAAATGCGGCATATACATGTTATGAAAATGCTTTATATTACCACAAATACTTACTTCCAATTTGAATTCTAGCTTCCACGTTCCAAGAAGCGTTGTAACCTAAGGCCTTTTGAAAAAGTTTATTGTTTCGAAATAATTCTTGGACTTTTGAACCTGAACGGATGTATGTTTTGAGCTTGTGATCATATAATGTGGTTCCGGAAGCTAGCGCCCTGATCAGTTTATAACTGTTGAAAGAATTCGCAATATCTCGTCCAGGACTTAAATGATTCGAATGAATTGATGAACTTCGTGTGTTTCCGTTATAAGATTCAAAGTTTTCTGTTGCAAAAAGGCAGGGCGGACCAAATCGTTGAATTGATTCACATAGATGAATCAACATGTGAAACTTAGGTTTATTGCACCATTGTGCCGATAGTTTTATAATTGATATCAGAAACCGCTGGATGAGCTTGTCGAGTTCCATCACCTAAACGATCCATGTCAGCTATTTCAGTCTGAAATAGATAAGGTGCCAAGT
>NW_006768774.1:1343190-1343957 GCF_000204055.1 Melampsora larici-populina 98AG31
ATACTTTTTTTGAGAAAGGGAATTGATCTTGAAGTGTGATATAATCTAGTCACAGCCCCCAGCTACTAGGCATTGGCAGGCCAGAGACTACCACAACTTCAGGAAGTTTTCAAAGTAATTTCAGAGAAACTTCAAGCAAGTTTCAGAGGAATTTTGGAGGAATTTTGAAAGAATTTAGGATGGTGCATGTAACCATCTGGACAGTTCTCCAAACCAAAACAAATTTGACAATATTTCATTTTTAGAACAGCATTACTGAGAAAGGTCCAGAAGAATGTAACAATTTTTTGATATCTTCAGAAGATTTGTTCCCATAAACCAGGTATATGCCCATACACACATGCAAAATGTCTGGCAGATCCTAATGGTACTGTGTACACCTCTGTACAGAGATATTAGAATTCAAAACTTCTTTGAAAAGATTGAATTTTTGGAACATTTCAGAAAGGCCTTCTGACAAGGCTGATGATTTTTCTCTGTAGCCTCACTTATTTCTATAGACACATACAAAATAGCGGTGTACAAACCTACGACCCAACTTGAAAACCCATGAGAAAAACCCATGAAAACCCAACTCGTTTTTAGTTTTTTTTGATGGGTTGCCCTCAAAAGGTTTGAACACCCCAGCCCCCATCACAACCTAAAACAGTACAGTCACAGTTCCTGTCATCACTTGATGCCTTGATTTTACTTCACATCGCTTGTCTTGCATTGACCACATCCATGACTTTTCTTCAAAATCTACTTGCTTGTTTGATGAGGGTGTC